>NW_017306736.1:240549-249500 GCF_000935625.1 Nanorana parkeri
CCCTGGGGCTGCCACTGGGAGCCGAAAAGGTGTCGGACATTCAACCATATATGACTACGGGAGATGGAAGGGGCCAGTGGAGTAATTATTTGTGCATCTCTAGACAGGAGAGCTGCATATCGGTCCGAGTGCTGGAAATAGATCCAGGCCCCCAGGTAGTCAAAAACTGTTTCTCCGTATTCCTGATGGTGGCCGTCAAATCTTCCATGGCATACACTTCCCTCACCTTGGACAGCCATATCGTGATCGTCGGGGGATGTGGTTGTTTCCACAACATGGGAACGGATGCCCTGGCCGCGTCTAACAGGTGGCGTGGGAGCGAACGCTTGTAAGTCGTCAGTGGAGAGGCTGACATATGCAAGAGGCATGCCGCCGGGTTTTTCGACAAGTCCGTCATGGTCAGTTCCTGTATCACGGACAGCACCTGGTCCCAAAAGGGCCTCAGTACCTTACATGACCAGAACGTGTGCAACATCGTACCTATTTCCAAGCCACATCGCCAACACTGATCTGATATGAGGGGTCTCATCCTGTGCAAGAGCCATGGCACTCTGTACCACCGAGACAATATCTTGTAACCTAGTTCTTGCACTTTGCTGGCCATAGAGGATTTGACCGACATGGTGAGTATGGTGTGGATCTGCTGCTCTGTGAAGGTCATCCCCAATTCCTCTGCCCACCGTCTCACAAAAGATGGGACCATATCCGCAGGCGGTGTGGCAATCAGGTGACAGATGATGGAGATGGCGTGACTGGTGGGCTGAGAGCCCCCCGTGCATATTTCTTCGAATACTGTAAGGCTTCTGTCTAGCTCCTGGGAGTCAGGGATTGCCCTAAGAAAGTGCCGAAGCTGCATGGCGCTCCATGGGTCCAGGGGGGGTTCAAGTAGGTGACGCAAAGCCTGAGCCGTCAGCCACCCGGAGTTAGCACGGAAGTCCCTTCACCTCGGGCGGGAGTGGGGAGGAGAGCCATGGAAGACCTTCTATCGGGAGCTGGTGCACTGCCCTCTCCAGGGAGACCCATTGTTTGTGGTCGCGGTGGACATGCCAATCTAGGATCCTGTTAAGGTGGACCGCTTTATGGTATAACTGGAAGTCAGGTAATCCCACCCCGCCCCTGCCCCGCGGAAGGGTTAGCGTTTTCCTACTCAGACGTGAATGAGAACCCGACCAGACAAAAGCCATAAATGCCCTCTGTAAGTGCTGGAAGAAGCTAGGTGGGAGATAGAGGGGCAGAGCCTGAAACAAGTACAGAACCCGGGGTAATATATTCATCTTGACGGCAGCACATCTGCCGAACCACGAGATGGTAAGTGCAGACCATTGTTTCATGTCCGCGAGGAGTTGCGCGAGCAGCGGGACAAAGTTAGCGGTGTATATGTCTTTAACCTCCGAAGTGATCTTAGTCCCCAGATATTTGAGGTGGTCTTTAACCCATGTGAACGGAAAGTCTGCTCTAAGGCGTAGAAGACAACACAATCGCTCACATTAAGGCGTAGAAGAGTCTGAGCCGGTAAAGTTACGTTAAGGGCCGAGGATTTTGAGACATTCACTTTGAAGTCTGAGAGCTTCCCATATGCGTCTAGGGCCGCCAAGAGGTGTGGAGTGGAGCCCACGGGATCTCCAAGGAAAAAAATAAGGTCGTCCGCATATGCCGCAACTTTCTGCTCCCCTACTGGTGTGGGAAAGCCCCGAATGTTGGGTGATTTCCGCACTGTGCCCAGGAATGGCTCCAATATAAGGGCAAAGATCAGGGGCGAGAGCGGGCAACCCTGTCGAGTGCCATTAGAGAGCAAGAAATCTGAAGATTTAGTCTCGTTCACCCGCACTGCTGCGGAAGGCGAGGAGTAAAGTGCGGAGATCCATTTACGCATATTGGTACCCAGACCGATGTGTTGTAATACGGCATGCATAAAACCCCAGCGGACCCTGTCAAACGCCTTCTCAGCGTCAGTGGAAAGCAAAACTAAGGGCGCCCTACTAGAGTTAGCGAGGTGAAGGACATGTAAGACCCTGGAGGTATTGTCCCTCGCCTCCCTGGATGGAATAAAACCCACTTGGTCCTGGTGGATAAGCTGAGGCATGTGGGGAAGCAATCGATTAGCTATGATCTTAGAGAAGAGTTTGAGGTCTACATTCAGCAATGCAATCGGTCTATAATTGCCACATATCATTGGGTCACGGTCCCCTTTGGGGATGAGGGTAATCCAAGCTCTCAGCATGTCTGCGGGGACGGAGGAGTCCTGTAAAATAGAATTATAGGCCGCAAGGAAATGCGCCGAGAGTTGGGGAGCAAACAGTTTATAGTAAGTGGCTGTGAAGCCGTCGGGACCCGGTGCCTTCCCAGATTTGACAACCTTGATCGCCAGCTCCAGTTCCGACAAGGAAATAGGGGCCTCCATCAAGTCCCCCACCTCGGTGGCTAAGACAGGCATACCGGAGCCAGCGACATAGGAGCGATCCTCAGGGGTGGGTTCGGAATGGTCTTGCCCTGGTGAACGCAAGTTGTAGAGACTCTCATAAAAGGCCCTAAATTCTTCCACTATCTCCATCGATGAAGACGCTATCTGCCCCTTACGTGTCATAATTTGGGAGATAAAGGTCCTATTTTGTACTCCCCTTAGAGCCCTCGCTAGCATCCTCCCAGGTTTGTTAGAGAACTCATAAAACAGCCGCCTACCATTCCGCATTCGTCTTTTGATCTTCGCGAACAGCAGCTCATTGATTTCCAATCGTACCGCTCGGAGCTCAGCCTGGGTTGCTAGGGCTAAGGACCGTTTGTGTGCTGCTTCCAGGAGGTGGAGACGACCGAACAGGTGAGCTAAGTGCTTCACCCCCTCCCGTTTCCTGCGGGCCCCATGTTTCACGAGTATGCCCCTGACGACACACTTGTGAGCTTCCCAAGTGATCATAGGTGAAGGGGAGGAGGGAACATTAGTAGCAAAGAAGGACGAGTGCGCCGCTTCCAATTCCATCGTGACTTGGATATCCTGCAATAGTGATTTGTTTAGACGCCACATATAGCATGGAGAGACAGTCGCTGTCAGGGATAGGGACATGTGTATTGGAGCATGGTCAGATAAAAGAATACTATCGATTGACGCCGAGTGCACTTGGGGCAGAACTTTGTGCTCCACAAAAAAGTAATCTATTCGAGAATAGGTCTGATGAACTTGCGAGAAAAAGGTGAAGTCCCTATCCTGCGGGTGTATGAACCGCCACGCGTCTGTCAGGTTTAAGAGATGTAGCTCGGGCTTTAGTTTTTTCAAGTACGGCGTCTGCTCCTGGATGGGCGAGTTACTCGTTGGCTGCGAGGGATTGTGATCGCGGTACCTGTAGGAAAGTCTAGCCAGTCCGGGAGGTCAAGCGGCTTGATATCCAGCCAAGTAAACAGATCATGTAGCTAGGATGGCGAATGAAGGGCAAAGGTACGCTCTCGGTGTTGTATGAGAACATGAAAAGGGTGCCCCCATCTATACGTAGCGCCTGCTGTGCGGAGCCCGTCCAGGAGTGGCTTCAGCATTCTGCGCATCCTCAATGTGTGGCGGGAAAGGTCCGGCATCACCTTGATAGTAGCACCATCAAAGTCCAGGGGACCTTTGTTCCAGGCCTTCCTCATAATTTCTTCCTTGACGGCAAAGAAGTGGACTCTGCAAAGCACGTCCCTGGGCATATCTGAGGCCGGTGGCTTAAACGATTGGACTATGTGTACACGGTCCAGCTCTATATGCTCGCCCGGTGGTTTGTCAAGGTACAGATTCAATATGGCCGAGACAGTAGTGCGCAATTCAGGGCCTGTGGTCGCCTCGGGGATGCCCTTCAGCCTGACATTGTTGCGTCGATTTCTATTCTCTGCATCATCTTGTAGTAAAAACATGGACGTCAAGCGTCGCTGGGAGGCTAGATGGGCATTTTCTAGGGCGGCCATCCGGGTCCCCAGGTCAGAGGTGGAGGCCTCCACGGAGGTGACTCTGCCATCTAATGAAATAACTTGCTGTTTAATTTCGTGTACCTCAGACTTCAGGGCTTGCACTATCTTGGTCGCCATGAGCTGACGAGGCCTGCTGTGTCCGCCGAGCGGTGTCAGGGGCTGATGCGGTCTGCTTGCATGGCGTGTTACTCGCTGCAGTGAGGAGGCCGGGCGCCATCTTGGCCGGAAGATCGTGCGGGCCCGTCTGCTGACTGTGGCTGAAATATCGCCGAATACCGCTGGAAGAGGACGGAGGTGAGGAGCTCCGGGGTCGGTGAGGCTGTGACATGCGGGGAGAGGGTGAGTATATTCAGTAAAGTCCGCTGTTCACGTGTGGGGGAGGAGACCGTGCAGAGCTCCGGGAAAGCACGTCCTCACTCAGCCATGCTCAGGCCACGCCCCCCAACATTTATTATTTTTTTTAAAAATAGTAAGTGTATAAGTATGTTCTTTTAAAAGTTTAAAGTATTTGTGTGTGTGTCTGCATCATGAGTCCGTGTGTCTGTGTGTCTATAGGACCATTCCCACTCCTTATATCCATCTTCTACTTTAAAATCAGTAATACAGTTAAACTGCATTTCCACACTTGGATAGATTAAGATATAGAAAATCAATAATTTAGGTTTACATAAATACATAATTCCCTATATGAATATTATGGTTTTTACAATTCCCTCTGAAAATGATTGATTAATTTGAATTTCAATAATTTTCCTATATTAATAATGTTCATTCATACATTCATTCATTCATTCATTCATACATCAGTCATGTCACAAGCGTATCACAGATATTAACCTCTTGCCGTCCGCCCGTAGTAAAAAAACGGACGGACGGCACTGCTACATCTGCGGGTTGCCGTCTCCAGACGGCAATTTTTTTCTGCTCTCGCGCCCCCTAGCGGGCACGCACGGGCAGAAAAGACCTGACGATTAAACACACCCGTTACCGGGTGTTTCACATATAGGCGATCAGCGGGTCCATAGCCCTAGCGCGCACGCAATTTTAAGGCTTGACATGTTTAGTGTCTTTTTACCCGACGTGACCCCATCTTTTATATTTTACCAAAAAATTGGGTAATAATAAATGTTTTATCATTTAATATAGGGGAAACTGTTTTTTTTAAAAAATTTCGGTAATTTTTCCTTAATATAGTAAAAAAATATAACCCCCAGTGGTGAATAAATACCACCAAAAGAAAGCTCTATCTGTCCCCAAAAAAGGGTATAAAATTCATTTCATTACAGCGCTGCATGACGGAATAAATGTCAGTCAAAGTACCGCAGCGGTGAATACTGAAAAATGGCCTGGATGGGAAGGGGGTTTAACACCGCGGATGTCAACTGGTTAAAAAAACCATAAAATTATTGATTTGCATATTTCATCCTTGATCCAGTAATAGGAACAATAAGCCTTGCAAGACTTGTCTTATCTGTATTTGTCTTATTTTTCTTATACTTTATCAAATAATACATTCCCTTGAAATCTTCATTATTAAATGAAAAAATACTTTGGGGGCTATTCACAAAGGAGCCGAAGGATCCAGCCTGTATGAGCTATTAAGCTGAGTGGCTCAGCCAAGCCGAAGGCATATGTTTCTGCTTGACTGAGCCGAAGTGACAACTGAAGTGGGGCGAACAGCCTGCTGAAGGGCCAGCCATAAGCCCGCAAATGACAGCTGGGAAGAGCCAGCCATGATCTCACAGCTGGCTCAGGCCAGTTGTAATAACAGATCAGCGTTAGGCCAATAGGAAGCTGTCACTGCTAGCTCCGCCCAATTAGGTTTTTTTTAAATATTTTTTTTCTTTTTTCAAAAAAATCTTTTTAATTGAATATATTTACATTTATAAAAATATTTATTCAACTTTATTTTCTACTTTTTTTCACTCTGCTATTCCGCTCGGTACCACAGAGGTACAAGCAGAATGCCACTTGGCAGCATTCGGCTATTCACTCACTGCCATTTGGCCCCTATGTAAATAGGGGCGAACAACAGCAAGTGAGCTGCCGGAGTTTCGGCACAGCCGATCCAGAGCTTGTTCAGCTGACTGAAGTGCAGCCGCTGTACAGCTGAAATCTGCTCGGTTATTCGGCTCGGTTATTCACTTGGCTGCCTTTGGCAGCTTTGTGAATAACCCCCTTTGTTTAGTGGAACCTTACATAAATAGATATTTAAAATTTTCCCAAAAATAGTATGTAACATAAAATATTTACTTGTTTACTCTACTAAAGTCTAAATATAACAACTTTTTCTTAAACTTATGTTCATTTGTGTTAAATTATCCTAAACATACACTTTATAATGTAAAGCTTGTCTTAAATATTTCTGTAAATGTACATTAAAATAACAAAATATTATATCCCTAAACTAAAAAAATTCACTGCAATACTGTTTCAATTGAGTTATTGCTTCTAACAACATCATGTGTGATTACAAATATGAAAAATGTATCATTAGAAAATGTGTATATGAAAAATTAAATTTTGTAATACACTATTTAGTCAATTGTAAAGTTCAGTAGCAAAAGTGAATAATTATTTTCTTCATAAAATGGTCTTCTTTAATTCTGTAATGTTATGAGAACTTGAAAAGATAATAAACAAAACTTTGAGTGCCAAATCTTCTTCCAGAAAAGGCTCTCAACTTCAGAATCTCTTTGAAGCATCTAGATTCTAGAAGCATCCTGTTATCTTGTAACATTGACTTGTAAGTCATTTCCTGTAACAGAAATGCAGTATCATTACTTAGGAAAAATTATTTTCATTGGCTAATATGTAACTGCATTTTTCTATTACTTTGTATACTTTAAATCAATTACATCATCTTCGTACCTTTTATTCCTTATATGGTGCAAATAATTTAATAAAAATACTGCTTATGAATTCTAAAAAACTGTATATGAGGGAATCTTCAACTCTTTTCCTGTTTAAGAAAACCTAAACTCTCATGTATGTACTGTGTGACAGGAATCTGTAGGACAGGACGCAAAATCCCATTTTAGTTAGGACTCAAAACCTGCATACTTGTTTTCTACGCTCGAGCTGTTAAGCTATTGTTTTAATGTCAGCGTGTTCTACTGTCTCCATCTCATTAGTTAAGGTATGTGCCAGATTGTCTTCACTCTGTGGCATCGCACTCTTTTACAATCGCCTAGCTACGTGGACTATTGGCAACAAGTTTAAAAATGGACTTGCATGTTTCCTTATCTAGTTCTTTGTTTGAATTGTATATACGTTTTCTAGATGTACAAACAGGTGGTTGTACATTATGCTGTGTGAGTTATATTTCAACCTGCTTACATGTCAAAACATTTAACCATTTTTAATACTTATCAAAAATTCTTCTGAACCAATTTTCCTTGATAACTTTTTTTAATGATGAATCAGGTGTTTGTAAAACAATTTTATTGGATCTCACAATGTTTTCAGTTACTTTGACAGCATAATAAACTTTTAACAACTGTTTAACATGTGACTGAAAGTTTTTTCTCCATGGGTGTTAGTAATCTGGAGAAATAGCCCAACATTCTCTTATTACCATCTCTGAGCTGGAAGAGTGTTACAAAATAGCATCCTTAGAAACATGACTTTGTAAATTAAAAGGAGTAGAAGAAACATCTATAGTTGCTAATGCTGGAGCAGTCTGTAAGTCTTTCACATTTCAAAAGCGTTCAGCTGGCCTCACCCCAAGACCCAAATACATCAGATTTATTTTTTAAAAGACAATACCGAGGTCTGACTTTCTCAGTAAATTCCTATATAAAATCTTTACATAAGTTCACTCGATTCAAAAATCATGTAAAGCCTTGTGATATTTTGGAATAGGAATAGACAAAATTGCCTGTACTTGTTCCTGCAATAATTGCCTCTTCCAATGACTAATGAGCATTGCAAGACATTTTACTTCTCTCTTCATTAACTGAACTTTTTAGTGTCCTGTCCTGCATCTTGCAACAAAGTGAACAATTCAAACAATAGACTCAAATGTTCCTGTTCAGTTTCTGTACTCTGCAGAAATGTATGCTGGGTAGTGCATGGGCCTTGCACAAGATCAAATGGGTTTGTGCATGGGACTTGCACAAGATCAAAATCCAGCAGCCATGATAAACGTTTTTGTAAAAAAGTTTATATTTTTGGATCCAACTTCTCTTGCAATAGCTGCAGAGAAAGATACATTAGAAGAAGTTGCAACTTTTATTGACAAAGTAAGAAGACAAATTAAATCTAGTACTTCACAATTCAGTGTAGAGATTTTTCAAGATGGAGACCAGAGAAAGGAGATATGTATAGCCACATCCAGAGGTGCTGGAAAATACAGTCTTGCCTTTAAAATTTCACTACACTTTTAGCTACAGACTCATGGACTATGTTGTCACTAATGTCTAGTCCTGGTGGCAGTCTGGTAAGCACATATTGTGCATTCTGGAAGGTAAACACAAGTTTATACTGACTTCTTCTAATGGTATAGAAAAATTAATATTCACAATTTCCAGTACCAAGAAAATTTTAGCCTTGGCATCTAAGTATGACATAATATCAAGATATTCAGGAACTGCAGACTTGTTATTTGGGATGTATTTATTTAGCGTCCTGAAATCCACTGATAAAGAATATTATCAGAATTTTTAATTGGCCAAACATAGTTGTTTACAACTGAGTTTGCTTTCCTCAACACACCTTGTTGGACAAATTCCTGAATGGCTGTAACTGGACCAACCGAATCTCGTGGCAATTGATACTGTTGCTGAGGTGTAGGGTCTCTGCTTTCAATGTTCTAGTCTGTATGTTTCAATGTTCCTACTTCATTTGAGAACACAAACATGGAAACTTTTGTACCAATTTCTTTAAAACAATATTATCATCAGTTTCAGGCCATTTGTGTTCTAAAAACACATCAGTAATTGTTGAACATATACTTCCAACTTTACTGTATATGGAGGCATCAATTAACAATGATCTAGGCCTAGCTGGATCTTTCCATA
>NW_017306736.1:253843-256034 GCF_000935625.1 Nanorana parkeri
CCCACAGCTTACAGCCCAGAAGCATGGACAGCCAGCAGCGGCCAACAGTGGGTGAGAGTGCTTAAGTAGCGGACATGGAGCGGAGTAAGGCCAGAACCAGGTAGGGAGCCCAGTGGGAGGAGAACACCATCCCCCAGCCAGTCACCCCTTTTATGGACTTACTAGGAGTCCTCACTAGTGATGGGCTCGGGCGTGTTAGCAGCTCCATGTGCCGAGCCCGCCAGGAAGCTGACGGCGCCACAGCGCCAATCACAGGCACATATCCCGATCTCTGCAGCTGCGGACTGGGATAATGTCTCAGTACCTGTCATTGGTGCTGCGCGCCGTCAGCTTCCTGGCGGGCTCGCACGTGGAGCTGCGAACACGCCCGAGCCCATCACTAGTCCTCACATCACCCGACCATTCACACTAGTGTTACATGGATGCCAAAAGTGGCAGCCAGGGGCGGGGGGAAGGCGGGGGAAGAGGCAGAGCTGGAGGGTGTTCTAAGTTGCTGCACTGTGGGCCTCTGGGTTGTACTTGCCCCTGGGCTAAAAGTTGCCAGTCAGCCCATGCTGTATTCCACAACTGTCGGACGCCGAGAATATTGTTCCTAGAGTCGCCACTGAATGTGACAATACCAAATATCAATGTCGGTTTTCACTAATCCTGGAATCTCAAATGTTTTCATCAGAAACCATTTTAGCTATGAAATTTACCTTTAGCATTAAAACCCACAATTTTACATTCAGGTGCATCAGACTTCAAAGGTAGTTTATGTCTAGTTAAACTCAGTTCAGCACCTGTATCAATTAAAAATGTAATCTTTTTACCATATAGTAACACTGGTCTTCTACTGTCATCGAATAACAAAGGACTTACATATTCTAAGGGTAATGGGTTTAAATCTCGGTCTAATTCTGTCAATTCTTTGTCTTCACTGCATACCATAGTACTTGACCTATTGCCGTTGCTGACAGTCAGCTTACTTATCTGATTTATATCCGGAGTAAAATAATCTACAGTACTTTCTTTAGAACATGGGAGAGCAGATAGTACAGACATTGACTTCATTTTCTGTTTCCCAGATTTTTATCTGTGAATCTTTCTGATATTTCTAGCACTGTCTTTTCATATGACCAGGCTTTCCACAATAGAAACAAACTACAGCTCAAACTCTAGTGCTGACGTGTCTCTCACTACCTCTGGGTGTGGCTATACATATCACCTTTCTCTGGTCTCCATCTTGAAAAATCTCTACACTGAATTGTGAAGTACTAAATAGAATGTGTCTTCTTACTTTGTCAATAAAAGTTGCAGCTTCTTCTAATGTATCTTTCTCTGCAGCTAAAGAGAAGTTGGATCCAAAAAAATAAACTTTTTTTACAAAAACGTTTTTTCATGGCTGCTGAATTTTGATCTTGTGCAGGTCCCATTATCATTCTATATGCCTGCTCAAACTTCTTCATAAAAGTAAATGGATCATCATTACTAGAGGGTTGTAAACAATTTAACATATCAACTGTTGGGATTTTTTCTCCTGATGAAAACATTATGAGCTCTTTTAATCTATCTGACTCTGTACTATGTATAGTCTCTCCTTTATCTGTTACCATTGGAGATTTCAGTCTCTGATTTGTAATGAAATGGTAGGCATGCCTTGAAACGTTTTTTTCTGTTCATTTGTCAAGTTAAACCTATCTGTATAGGATTCAAAGACATCTGCATTGTTAAATGCATTCTTATTCTCATAAGGTGGATTGTCTAACAATTTTCATCATTTGATCAAATATTTTAAGGTTAAGTTTTTTTTGCAGTTTTGTCTAACATTATGTTTTTCCTTATTGCAGAATCATCATGCAAATCATCCCCTATATTAGACTGAACTTCTGGTACAAAAGACTGCTGTTTAGTTTCTTGTCTGCCACTTTTGCTACCTCCTGCTTTTGTAATTACAGAAATCCTCTTTGCATCGTTCTGTAATGCAGACAATTGAATATTCTTTATTTGAATCTGATTCTGCAGGTCATCTACATAGTCAAAATCTGACAATTAACACTTTCGCTATAGCACTGCTGTTATTCCTTTGTCTGCTCTGTCCTATATTCTGTTTCCTGTGTAATCATACAAACATTACGTATTGGGTTAATATCTGTCAGGGAATTAAATATTTTAACCATTTTCATCACATTCCCCCTCCCCCCCCTTTTTT
>NW_017306736.1:256061-262176 GCF_000935625.1 Nanorana parkeri
CATACCCCCCCCCCCCACTTATTTACAGTAAAAAGTTACTTTGCAATTCTCTCATTATCCTATAAGCACTGTTCCCAAAGATAGCCCCATATCTCTACATCTGAACAATTATGCAAAACTTAAAATTCCAAATTCCTCTTAGCAGCCTAAGAATTAAGTCCATGCTTACTCGATTTAACTGGTTTTCTTTCACTTAACGTGTGTCCTCCCTATATGGCGGAAAACTTTACATCACCCCAAGGTACCGTTTTCGCACGCGAATTGCTTTCCACCCTTGTGTCGTAAGCCTCTTATGAGGGTTCCGGCTGAAGTTTTATTTCTCTTGCAGCTTGATATCATAATTTGCTGATTTTTGCAAATTGTTCATCATTCCCTCTTATCAAGATGAGGGAAAAAAGAAAACTTGAAAAGTGCGGAGAAACTTGAATCGGGCTGTGCTCACCATTTGTAGAATGATTTTTTTTATGTCATACTCTTTATCTTGCAAAATAGGAAGTTCAAAATAGAAAATTGCTTCCGTTCTTGCATAAAACTCATTTGATTACAAAGTTACAAATGATTTCAAGATAAATGGCATGAAACAAATTATAAAAATAGTTATGTGTTGTAGCAGAGTGTCCCAGAGGGAGCCTGGAAAAGTCCTGTTGGGAGTTGATAGGTCTCCCAGGTTCCTCTTCTATACATTTAGGGATTGCTGATTCGGGATACAGTGCAGGGTTTACTCCTCTCTCCACTGGCAATTTAATCGCACCTGGAACATGTAGTCAGAGCTCACAGCCTGGGGATCAGACAGGTCCTGTCTGAGAGAGCTGCAAGGTTTGTAACAAAACTAGCAAATGGTGTATGTGGAGGCTGACAAGCGGTAGGCCTGCTCAGCCTGTTAGTTCTTATACTTTTGTTTATGAAGTTAGTGCCGGGATACGGCTAGTTTTTATTTTGATAGTTTTTTTTTGTGAACCACTGTACTGCACCTGTGGAGACTTGTAAATATCACCAATAAACACTGCACTGTTTGCCACTACTCCCTTGGATTTGGTATCTGTGCCCAAGACGCTGCTTATTCCCAGAGGGCTTTATTCCCAGAGGGCTTATGTACCGGCTACCGATCGCCTGCTCACAGTGTATAAGTCTGTTCTTGTAAAAGAGTATTTGTGTGTGTGTCTGCATCGTGAGTCCATGTGTAAGTGTGTCAGTGTCTGTGTGCCTGAAGGACCATCCCTGTCCTTATATCCATCATCTACTTTAAAATAACATGAGATGTTTACCATAAAAGTAATTCACATTAGCATATTGAAGTTCCATACTCTTAGTCCTGACTCATGTATATACCTTCAACTACTCTTTGCGACCCATTTTAAAGGGCACAAGTCTTCTCTGTGAACTTTTCCTAACAGCTGCTCACACTATAATTAGGGTCTGCCTGTCAGGCTTACTGATTTGAATTACCATTTGTAACTCAAAATCAGTAATACAGGGGGCGCATGTGCGCGGCGGTGCAAGATGGCTGCTTCTTGATACCGCTCCGCACTTCTTGAGCCGTGAGACGCCCGCATTCTGCCATAACCCAGCTTTCCGGGTCGGATCCCCAGGTAGATTGTGAACCTACTCACCCCCGGCGCCCGGATGAGATCCTCGCAATCTAAATACAAGCGCGGCAACCAGCCCTCCGAGACTCCACGTACACGCCGTGCTCTGGGCAAGATGGCGCCCGGCGGCCAGCATGACGACGCCACTCCTCGGTTGTCGGCTGACTCGGAGGATAGTCAAGACCCGTTTGCTGAGCAGAGGTCCGGCTCCCGTGGATCGCAGGGGTCCGACCTCCTGGTGCGTATGAGCGACATGGTGCGGGAGGAACTCTCTAAAGCCTCCGCTGCTATCACCTCGGAGCTCCGGCGGGAGATTACGGAGATCGGACACCGCACGGCCTCCCTGGAATCCCGAATGGACGATGTCACCACCATACTAGAGGGCCATAAACAAGACCTGGAATCTGCCCAGTCGGAGCTGTCCCTCCTCCGCAACCAACTGGAGGATCACGAGAACCAAGCCCGGCGCAGTAACATCCGCGTCCGGGGCCTTCCCGAATCCATCGAGGACCTTGTGGGCTCGGCCACCGCGTTCCAGGAACTGGCCCCTGATCTTCCCGCTGACCGCCTAGAGATGGACCGCATCCATAGGGCGCTTGGACCCCGAAGGACGGACCGCCGCGGGATGTGGTGGTCAAACTACATTATTTCCGCACAAAAGAAAGACTTCTGCAGGCAGCGGGGCAGGCGCCGGCGCTGTCCTTCCAGGGCCATCCTTACAGCCTGTACTCGGATCTGGCCCCATCGACCATTCAGAAGCGCAGAGTCCTTCGACCCTACCTGCAGGTTCTGAGAGATGCGGGAATTACCTACAGGTGGGGCTTCCCCTTTCGTCTGCTATTTACGCACCAAGGGAAGTCGTTCCAGCCCCGCTCTCCCGAGGATCTACGCTCCTGCCTACGTGAGATGGGCCTCCAGGTCCCGGTGGAGCCCCCCTCCTCGCCCACGGGCTCGCAGCCCCTCCAGCGGAGAGCCCAGACCTCTCAGAAGTCCCACTCTTCACAGGCCCCATGTGATCCGGGCCGGTCGCCCCGCAGATCTCAGGCCCTGCAACGCTTGGGCTCACAGGTGTTTCGCTCTAAACCCAACGGCTGAACTGCTCCGCGTTGAAGCCGGATTACACACCACAGCCTTGAACTGGGCTATTACCCTTGCCCCCCCGCCTTCTACGACCCGGTATATGTTGCTAATTTGGGTGTGCTCAAGTGCTCATGGAGATACATGTTGTCCCCCGAGGGTAAGAGTCACGGCTTGAACCCGATTATGGACCCAGGACCTGCCCTGGGCCCCTGGTGGGGCATGGCACGGTTTCCCGACCACCGTGCCGCTGTTCACTCTTCAGTCCCCTTTTATGTTTCTTGTATGTCTCTTTCTTCTTTCCTTCCTTCCCTTTCTCTGGTTGTGTGGGTTGTTGGGGGGGTCCCTGGCCCTCAGATCAGCGATTGGCCCTTTACATGCGCATCACATTGTCGCCCTTCCCAGTACCACATCCCATGGCTCTGAAACTATTGTCTCTTAACACCCAAGGGTTGAACGCCCCCTCGAAAAGACACAAGGCCTTTAACTACTTGCATGCCCAGGGGGTGGATATTGGTTGTTTCCAAGAGACTCATTTTTCCACGACTTCTGCCCCGAAATACTTTTACCCATCCTATCCTCAGGTTTTCCTGGCCTCTGCTGAAACTAAACACAGGGGAGTACTGATTGCTTTTCACAAACGGACACACTTCCACTGCACCAAGAGTATCTCGGACCCTCAAGGCCGCTACCTCCTATTGTGTGGCGATCTACTGGAATCCCCTATTACGATCCTAGGTTATTATGCCCCTAACCTCTCTCCGCTCCACCTTCCTGACTCATCTTTTGGAATTGATTGACACACATGCCCATGGCACGATTTTCGTGTGCGGGGATTCTAACCTGCCACTCAACCTTAAATTGGACAGATCAAGGCCTCCACTGTCCTCTGCATCCACTGATAGCAATCGCTATCGGGCTGCCTTTGCTGGGTCAGGGTTAGTGGACGCCTGGTGTGAACTGCATCCCCTCGCTAAGGACTTTACCTACTACTCGGCAGCCCATGACCTGTACACTCGTATCGGCCACATTTGGATCAGCCAATCGTTCCTACCACACCTTATATCAGCTAAGATCCCCTCAGTACCTTGGTCAGACCATGACCCCACTGTCCTGACCTGCCGCTCATTGCTCCCCAGGCCTTCCTCCTCCTCCTGGTCTTTGAATGACTCCCTTCTCTCCCACCCGGATGTGGTAGACCGACTGTCTTCCCTCTCGTCCGCCTACTTCAGGGAGAATGTGGGATCACATAATCCAACTGGCGGCCCAACGGCAGAGAGACCGGGAGGCCCATAGGCTGGACTTAGAGGCGGAGTTGGACCGCCTTACTGAGCGGTGCAAGACCTCTTCAACGCCCAGACTGAGAGCCAGCCTGGAGAAAACTAGGGTGGAACTCAACCTATGCCTCACCGATGTAGCTGAACGCCAACTACGCTGGGCAGGGCAAAAATTCTATGCTCACAGTAACAAACCAGGGGCTATGCTAGCGAAACGTCTCTGCTGCTTTGAGCCGCCCAAACGCCCCATCTCCTTACGAACAGCTGACTCTGTCCTGACCAGTAACCCGCTCCCTCCTGAAGCCCTTAAAGCAAATATTGTTATGATTCCTAAACCCACTGCTGATCCCCATTCTTGGTCCAATTTTAGGCCCATTTCATTGCTTAACACTGATGTGAAACTCCTGGCTAAAGTATTGGCCGCTAGGATTAACGCCTTTTTAGGATGTCTCATACATAAGGACCAGGTCGGTCCTTAAGCTTATTCACCTAGCTCGTTCCCGCTCCATAGAGATGATGTTACTTTCCCTGGACGTACGCAAGGCGTTTGACACTTTATCTTGGCAGTACCTGTTTTTCGCCTTACGCAAATGGGGTTTTGGAGAAGATTTTCTGGCTTGGATATCTGCGTTATACTCCCAACCCACAGCCTCCATTCGCTATGAGGGATTCAGTTCAGCCACGTTCCCCATACTGCGGGGCACTAGACAGGGCTGCCCTCTATCCCCCATCCTGTTCATATTGGCATTAGAACCGTTGGCGGCCGCTATTCGGGGCAATGTTTCCATTCAGGGATTGGAGCTGGCGGGTACCCCTCATAAACTCTCGCTCTATGCGGACGACATTCTATTAGCTCTATCCTCCCCCATGTCTCTCTTCCCAATCTATTTCGCACGTTAGCGGACTTCGAAGCATTCTCCTGCTTGCAGGTTAATGAGACCAAATCTAAAAACCTGGAACGTTTCCCTGAGTGCCGGCTGCCTGAACGTGATAAAAGCTAACTTTAATTTTTCATGGCCCTCTTCCTTGCCCTACTTAGGAATCAAAATCACGCCCTCGCTTGACTCGCTCTTCCATGCTAATTACCCCCCGCTTTTCCTGCGAGCTGTCGGCCCTCCTTACCTCCTGGCACAATATGCCCTTGTCCTGGTTAGGCAGGATCCACGCTATCAAAATGTCTTATCTCCCCAAGATTCTTTAACTTTTCAGGGTCCTTCCCGTTCATGTTCCCAGTCATATCCTCCGTATAGAGCAGAGGAAGATCCTCCGTTTTATATGTCATGCCTCTAAGCCCCGCTTAGCTGCCAAGTCTTGTACCACCAACGGGGGCAGGGCGGCCTCGGGGTCCCCCATCTAGCGAAATACTACATAGCGGCCCAAATAGCTTCGTTGACGCTCTTTCATTCCACATCAGCGTTACCTCAATGGGCCCTTATGGACATAGTGGAATGCGCCCCCCTCCCCATCCACAATCTACTGTGGACCCTTCCCTCCTCACGCCCCCCCATCCAAGACCCTGTCTTGCGGTTTAGTCTGAAACTGTGGGATTCGGTCAAGTATACTGCTGGGCTTATATCACCCCACCTTCCCCTCTCCGGTATATTTGGCACTCCCTCATTCCTCCCAGCTTAATTTAACCCTTTAGTGAATGAGTAGGGGTAACAACTATCCCTTACTCATTCACAAGGGAGGGCGGCATCTGGGTTCCCCGTTTATGAAAGGGGGTACCCAGATTCAAATAAGCCCCCCTGCCCGCAGACCCCCACAACCACCAGGCCAGGGTTGTGGGGAAGAGGCCCTTGTAATCATCAGCATGGGGACACAGTGTTTTTCCAGGGGTCCCCCTCTTGGCAAAGCACCCTTCGCATTTTGAGGGCATGTAGCCTAGTGTGGCGCAGGGAGGAGGTGCTCTCTCGCCCCCCCTGTCCTGCCAGACCAGTGCCCAGATTAACCCTTTTGCTGCCAAGGAGGTACGGCATACGGAGGAACACAAGTGTTCCCAGCTGGCCAGGTCCGTATGCCGTACGGCCCTTGCAATTACAGTTCTGCTATAAGCTCATGGGCTTATACTAGAACTGTTCCCCGGACTGTCCACTTCAAATTAATAGCTGTCATCAGCAGCTCACAAGCCGCTGATGTCTGCTATTAGCAAAAATATCGTGCCCCACCCCACCC
>NW_017306736.1:263301-265296 GCF_000935625.1 Nanorana parkeri
GAAAATCAAATCAATGGGAAAAGTTGCCAGCATCTGGAGCCTCTCACCCCTGCCTGGAGCCGCTTAACCCACCCTGGAGCCGCTCCATGGATCCCCGCTGCTGTCCCCCGCTTGTATGGTCTGTGGCAGCGGGGATCCGTAGTAAAATCATCGTTGGGGGGGGCAGGAGAGCGAGCGGCGGCTGGCCACAATTCAGGATGGCAGAGCGGCATAGTGATCGGAGCCGCTGTCATCCTGTCAGTTTTTGGATGACAGCGGCTCTGTAGCGTGGCCGAGCGGGGGATCGATAAATATCATTGATATCTATCGATCCTCCTATGCAGAGCAAACACCGGAGCTATCATCTGATCACTCCGGTGTTTGTAAATAACTGGGGACACATAATACTATGTGTCCCCAGTTATGAATGAACAGGCTGTGATTTACATCACAGCCTGTTCATTCAAGAATTTATGAATGGGGACTAGCACTCACTACAGAGGCTCCTCCCCATTCATAAACTGGTGATAGTAAAATATTTTTACTATCATCAGTTTGTGAATGAATGAGTTTACAGTCATCAGTTTGTGAATGAATGGGAGGAAGCCTCTGTACTGAGTGCTTCCCATTCATTGAGAGCTGGGGCTGCAGAAAAAGAAATTGAGGACTTTGTGTCCTCAATTTCTTTTTCTATTTCAAAAGGGAAATGTCAGGGGTCTGTTTAGACCCCAGATATTTTTCCGTAGCCCCCCAATAGTAAAATAAATAAATTGAATTAAAAATAAATAAAAAATGTAAAAAAATAAATAAATTAATATTGTAAAAAAAAAAAATGATGTGTAAAAAAAAACACAACCCCTCCCTCCCCCCACACACATAACATACACGTGCACCATATTGTGGTATATGCCGTGCACATGCGCTGCAGTGCATTGTTAGAACGCATTGCAGTGCATTATTTTTCTTTTCTTTTAAAAAAAACACATAAATTTAACTGTGGCAGCGCATGGCAAAGCTTTGTGACGCATTGCCATGCATTGTGATACCTTGTGTTGCAATTAAATATAAATGTTTAAAATTATTTTTTTTTTAAACAAAATACATTATTTAAAAATAAATAAAACATGTTAAAAAAAACTATTAAAAAAAGCACAACCCCTCCCTCCCTCCACATAACATACACATACTGTGGTGCACAGCATGCACATGCGCTGCAGTGCGCTGTTAGAACGCATCGCAGTGCATGCTTTTTTTCTTTTTCTTTTAAAAAAACATTAAATTAACTGTGGCAGCGCATGGCAAAGCTTTGTGACGCATTGCCATGCATTGCGATACCTTGTGTTGCAATTAAATATACGTCTGTATCATTTTATCACAACACAAACACCAAAACAGCGTAAAAACAATTTTTTACATAAGTCGCTTATTTACAGTTTTGCGTACCTTCATTATTTGACCTTTTCGCAAAAAGGCGCAATTACAAATGTGCTAATATTTGTTATTTGTTAACTCAATACAGTTTTATCTTTTAGATTTAGTCAGAAAATAATTTTTTTGTGCACGGATACTAATTTTGGTGTGTTTAACAATTGACTTGTGTAATTTTATCGGTTTAATATTAATTTGAGAAACATTTGCGCAATTGTCGCAGGGCCTACAAATTTAGTATCACCAGCTTTTTATTCTACCGGGCCTGCGCTTTCAGAAAATATATGGTTTGGGGGGTCTTTTACAAACGCTAGCAACCCAGCAGTTGAAAATCAAATCAATGGGAAAAATTGCAAAAATGGCGTGGCCAGCTGATTTGAAAAATGTTCCGGAGGGCTTGGCAGCGAAAGGGTTAAGGGTCTAGTTTGGAATTTTAGAGGGGGAACCCACTTTTTTGGCATTGGGGTTTCCCTAAAAATTCCTACAAGACCTAAAGAGTCTGGTATGACTTTTGGGGGAAGCCCACACTTTTTTTTTTAACATTGGTACCAAACCTAAAGGGGCTGGTATCGATTGGGGGGGGGGGGG
>NW_017306736.1:265444-266386 GCF_000935625.1 Nanorana parkeri
GTGGAGACTTACACTTTATTTTTTTTCTTCTGCAGACTGTCATTTTTTTTTTCTTTTTTTGTAATGTCACTTTGCTGAAACGAAAATACCATTTGGAATTCGGAAATTGGGATGCATTCGAATGTACGAATTTCCAAAAATGCGTCCGCATTACAATTTGGAACCAAACGAATCACACGTGTCTATTTAGGAATTTGTTGGTAATTATGTTTGTAGGTCAGTAAGTAGGTAGGTAGCATGCTAACTGGAGATTATAGTTGGTATCCCACAGATGTCCCTAAACTGAAAACATTCTGGGCCTTAAGGCCCCGTGCACATTGAGCGATTTATCGCGCGGTAATTCCCGCGATATCGCGGCAAATTACCGCGCGATATCGCGCTCCAATGCAATCCAATGGGGCAAAGGGTCCTGCTGTCGCGGGTCGTGTGTCGCTACAGCAGGACCCTTTTTGGAGCGGATTTAGCCGCGATTGAAGCTTGCTCAATGCAATGATATCGCGCAAAATGCAAATCGCGCGATTTGTGAACCGCGCAATGTGAACGGAGGAGGTCAGAGAAGGTCCGGAGCCGTACATCAGAGGAGATCAGAGAAGGTCCAGAGCCGTACATCAGAGGAGATCAGAGAAGGTCCAGAGCCGTACATCAGAGGAGGTCAGAGAAGGTCCAGAGCCGTACATCAGAGGAGGTCAGAGAAGGTCCAGAGTCGTAAATCAGAGGAGGTCAGAGAAGGTCCAGAGCCGTACATCAGAGGAGATCAGAGAAGGTCCAGAGCCGTACATCAGAGGAGGTCAGAGAAGGTCCAGAGCCGTACATCAGAGGAGGTCAGGGAAGGTCCGTACCAATCAACCATGGACCGACGTGCCGCCTCACAGCCTCCTCCCTGCAACAAGGTAAGCAGGAGAGGGGGCTCTGTATTGTATTTTAGGTGCGGGGGGGACTGGG
>NW_017306736.1:266624-268488 GCF_000935625.1 Nanorana parkeri
ATATATATAGGGGGACACACAGACTGGGGTTGATATAGATATATATACATGTGTGTATAGGGAGGGGTGTATTATTTTATATGTACAGGGGTTGTATTTTTATTACGTGTAAGGGGGGGGAGTAGAAGTGTTTTAGGCTACATTCACACCTCTATTTTAGGTGCAATTAGGGATTTCTGCATCAGGAACTTGTGTTTTCCTGCAGCAGAAATCCCTAAATTGGCGTAACAAGTGGCAGCTGTCACCTGAGTTAATGATCAGGTGACAGAAGTTGCATGTAAACTCCTGCACACCGCATGTAATGATACGTGATATGATTACATTCGGTTAGGAATCCATCACTCTCCCTGGACGCATTGATTGTGCATCCAGGGACAGTGTTTTCTAACCGCATGTAATCATATCACATACCATTACATGTGATCTGCAGGCGTTTACATGCAACTTCTGTCACCTGATCATTAACTTGAATAGGTGACAGCTGTCACTTGTAAACGCCAGATTAGGAATTTCTGCTGCAGTAAAACGCAAGTTTCTGATGTAGGAATCCCTAATCGCACCTGAACCTACAGATATGAACAGGGCCTTATTGTGTGTATTGGGGTCCATTGTACCAAACAGGATATAGTTACATTTTATTTGAAAGTATGACATTTGGCAAGCGGCCCCCATGAGAGAAAAAAATGGAAGCCGAGGATGAGGAAGCCGTCCAGTCAGGCGCCGAGGAGAGGTCAGGCCGTGCAAGGTAAGAGGACTGAGCTCGTGGAACCCAGCATAGATTCTGCACAGCACACCAAAGAGTCTCAGGTCGGCTGTGCAATACCCTTTGGTGGGCTCTGCAGGATCCGTAGGGGGCTCTGCAGTCTGCAAAGCCCACCACAGATCCTGCACAACCCCTCTGAGATCCTGCAGGCTCTCAGGGAGTCTCTGCAGGATCTGTGTGTGTGTGTGACTTCTGCCTGCAAAGCCCACCACAGATCCTGAGACTCCCTGAGACTGCAAGGTCTCAGGGGGGCTGTGCAGGATCTGTGAAGGGCTCAGCCGGGTCTCAGTGGGGCTTTGCACGATCTGTAGCGGGCTCTACAGGGCCTATGGTGGGCTCTGACGGGTCTCAGATGAGCTTAGCAGCCTAAGATCCTGCAGAGCCCACCAGAGATCCTTCATAGCCCACCTGAGACCCCGTAGAGCCCACCACAGATCCTGTAGAGCCCACCACAGACCCTGCAGAGCCAACCTAAGACCACAGCCGGGTGGGGTAAATTTAGTGTGCGGGAGGGGGGGGGGTGCCCGAGTTTTGTATTGCCTAGGGCAGCCCCAAACCAGAATACACCCCTGGCTGTAGCCCTAACGTCTGGTTCAATGGAAAGACCGGTGTGTGCTTCTGTGAGTGACTGGAGATATGAAAGGGGTGTGAATGGTCAGTAACAAGGGTTGAAGCCTTGACGTGGCGTTACTGCTCACATGGCTTTCCATGTACCAATTCAACCAATGTGAGTGTTATATTGATGTGGCTACATAACAATCATGTGCTGTTGATGTAATCTTGATGAAAAAAATGTAAAAGATAGAACACATTTAATTTTATCCTTGGCAGTGTGCACTAAAATCGATCATTTGTATATTCAATTTACAACGAAATCACTGGGAAAAGAGTTTTAAAGCAGAAATGGTCTTTTTAGTATGTTATGCTCATTGCAACCACCCCTGAGAGCCGCACAGCCCCCGAGAGCAGCATAGACCCCCCAAGAGCAGCACAGCCCCCGGTTTGGGCACACAGGCTCCAAAAGGTTTTCCATCACTGGTCTAGTTGGTGTCTCAGGTGGGTGCAGGCTTCATTGTTGCAGAAATAAATATATATATATAT
>NW_017306736.1:268512-269087 GCF_000935625.1 Nanorana parkeri
AGAGAGAGAGAGAGAGAGAGAGAGAGAGAGAGACACTATATTGTCAAAAGTATTGGGCCCCTCCCCTTCCAAATCATTGGATTCAGGTGTTCCAATCCCCTCCATGGCCACAGGTGTAAAAATGCATGCACCTCCACATGCAGACGCAACTCAGCCATGAAGTGGTAGGCCACTTAAAATGAGAGAGCGGGGTCATCGCATGCTGAAGTGCACAGTGCGCAGAAGTCGCCAACTGTCTGCAGGGTCAATAGCTACAGACCTCCAAACTTCGTGTGGCCTTCAGATTGGCACAACAACAGTGTGTAGAGAGCTTCATGGAATGGGTTTCCATGGCCGAGCAGCTGCATCCAAGCCTTTCATCACAAAGTGCATTGCAAAGCGTGGGATGCAGTGGTGTAAAGTACGCCGCCACTGGACTCTAGAGAAGTGGAGACGTGATCTCTGGAGTGACGAATCACGATTCTTTGTCTGGCAATCCGATGGACGTGTCTGGGTTTGGCGGTTGCCAGGAGAACGGTACTTGCCTGACTGCATTGTGCCAAGTGTAAAGTTTGGTGGAGGGGGGATTATGGTGT
>NW_017306736.1:269420-273134 GCF_000935625.1 Nanorana parkeri
CGCCACCAATACCACCACAACCAACACCAACGTTTGCAGTATTAAAATTTGTATTGTTGTTCTTTTTTTTGTAGTAGCAATAATAAAATAATATAGTATAAAATTAAAAAATACAGTATAATAATTAATATTGTTCAGATTATTGCTCTATTATAGTAATAATTTAAAAAATAGATATACAGGCATTCCTCGGCTACCGACTTACCTGCTTTGTGACCACTCGCACTTACGACGGACCGCCGAGCGACCTCCAACCTCGCGTGTCAGTGCAACGTGTCGCCGGTGGAAGTGACGTCCTCCGATCTTCACTGCGGGTCCCGGTAAGTATTTTCATTGCCCGATGTACAGTACACTGTTCGGTACTGTACATCTGCAACGCTATACAGTACTGTACTAATGTGAAAAATGTGAAGGCACTGAGGTATGTAAAAAACTGTGTTGACGCATGCGCCCTTCCACACTTCTATTGGCGCAAATGACGCAGTCACACATTCCACCGCGGTCATGATCGGTGATAGAACACCGGCTCTTTCACAGAGTCTCTAATGGTGAGAATGATTGGCTGTCGGACACCTTCCGGGGCGCGGCTCTCTAGCGCACCCGTACAGACTCAGAGGGCTAGTTGCAGCACCAGGGCACTGGACATAGGGCAGAAGTCTGTGGACAGGCTGCAGTACAGGGTACAAAGAGGCACAGGGGAAGGAGTACTAACAATACAGAGACAGGACACAAGTGACCACCAGTGAAACAACACAACACGGCTATTCAGAGTTCACAGAGGAGTGAGGCTGCAGGATAAGCAGCCACACAGGAGGAAGACAGACTCTTAAGTAAGCGCAGGTGCAAGAGCTCACTGAGTAGATGATAACCATCCACTGGCAGGATGGGCAGAACACATTGAGGGAATAACAACATACACATGGAATGTGTAAAACACAGGGACAAGGGTACTCAGGGTGATATGCACAGGGGGAAGTGCTCAACACAAGCAGACTTGCATGAGAATGAATTAAAAACTGTGCAATGGGAGACGTGCGTAGCATGGCTACGGATGCACAGGAAACCGTGCACAAGAAATGCACAGAGGAAAGTGTAAAGTACTAGAACACAGATAAAGAACACAGAGAAGGAGGTGAAAAAAGTACAAACAAAGTAGGAGACCAAAACAAAGGAACTAACAGGAACAACAACAAAAAGGAACACCAGAAACAAGCAAGAGGGAAAAGCCAACAGAGAGGTTACGCTGGAGGAAAACAGGGGGCATGTGAATACAGGGAAGCAATGGGAACAAAGCCAACGCAGGAATCCAAGTAGGTACTAAAACACAGGAAATTACAGACACAGAAGAGTTAGCAAAAGCAAGGATCCAGAAAGGTACACAAGCACTAGAGCTCACAGGGGGTTCGGCACAAGGGATTAGACTTGTTGCTCCAATCCAAAGCAAAAATATATGAAACGCTCATGAAGTACAAAGGGCGATTAGGATTCAAACAATATATCACCTCAAAGTGCACTTGGTATGGGATAAAGTTTTATATATACATTTTTATAGCAGTGTACATTTGTTTCATATGCTGTGTTGTTTTTAGACACTGGCCTGTGGCACTGTGCAAAACAATTCAAAAGATTTTCCCAGATCTCTCATAAAGGAGAGTGGAAACCTCTGACAAAGCAGAGTTGCTAGCATTAACATTTAAGGACAGAACAGATGTCATCACCACCTTTCACGATGAAACAATGTCAGAAGTCACAGTCCGCGGAAGAGCACAGATTAAGCCTGTTTGCATCAGGGATTACAACAGGCACATGGGGTTGTATATTTGGCCAATCAGCTAATGGAGCCATATCTGATTTATAGAAAGACAGCTGCCTGGTATAAAAACTGTCAATCTTTCTGATGCAGGTGTCAACTCATAATTTGCAGGTGTCAACTCATAATTCCTCTAATTGAAAAAAAAGAGAAAATCCAGGAAAATGCACCTTTCTCCAATTTCAGCTGCAGCTGATTTCAAAAATACTCCACAATAATAAAAATAATAAATAAAATCCAACACCAGTGAAAGAGAAGTCAAGAATTGGGGCTACACACTTCATATTTAAGATAAGTCAAACTGCCAAAAAAGCCAATCTCCAGAAACGCTGCCATGTTAGTAAGGGAGAAAGGATAGACGCCCCCTTTTACTGTAACAATTGCCCTTCAACACCTAGCCTGTGCATTGGCATGTGTTTTAAACCCCATCATACACAATGCACATTTTAAAATACATATCTGCAAAATAAGGGTATCTATCTAATAGACCCCAAGTGTCTCCATAAAAAGAACCTGTCATCTCCAAATGCTATCACATAAAAGCTTTTAAAGCGTTGCCGAAGAGAAATTTTGAGCACCATAGTTTTGCACCATTACACGGGCGCACAGTTTTAAAGTGTGACATGTTTGGTATCCATTAACTCTATGTAACCCCATCTTTTATATTTTACCAACAAATGGGTATTAGATTGTTTGTGCGCACTAAAATTCATTTAAATGTTTTTTTCCCTAAAAATATCGATTTGATAAACATTTGCACAAATATTGTGCGACATAAAAAAATGCAGCTGTCATTTTGCTATTCTACAAGGCCTCAGCTTTCAGAAATTATATATAATTTGTTTAGGGGTTTAAAGTAATTTTCTAACCAAAAATTCAGATTTTTGCATGTGTGTCCAGAAGTGTTAAAACAGCAAAGGTCCTTAAAGCGGGCCTTTACCCCATTTGACTAAAAATCGCATCAGCATACAGCTCTGCGTGCTAATATGAAATCATCTTACATTCATTAGTTAAACAAACATTTTTGTTTATTTTACTTAAAGCCTATTTCCACCTTTGTAAGTGATTTTTATTTATTGTGGTGATGTAGAGGCGCAGGGGCGATCTATGTGTGTATGCATTTCATGAGTCACAGTGCTGTTTTAATACTTTTTTTTTTATGGACTCTTTCATAGGCCAGAGTCCTAGAAATTCCAAATTCCCTCCAGAGGAACTTTAATCCGACTTTTAGTGTCGGCTGTTATCTGTAAAATGTATTCAGCTGATTCCTGAGCAGACCCCTCCCCCGTTCTCATAAATGAGCACACACTTAGGGCCGATTCACACCACAAAGAGTGTGTTCCAGAGCGTTCGGCCTCTGAAACGCACTGGAACGCAAGCCGGCCGGCTCCCTGCATTCAGGGGCATGACATTAAGGTCAACGGCATGGCAGCCACGCCCCCTGCCCACACCCGAGGCATGGCACATTAGTGCCTGTGTTCCGGTACAGAGAGATCTGCAAAAATGCTGCATGCACTATTTTTGCAGATCGCACTGGACTGCGTTCAGGTGAGGGCAATTACACAGCGGGTGGGGTGTGTGGCTGCTGTGCCGTTTATTTCAATGCACCGCCATGCCCCCTCCCACCCCTGAACCCAGGGAGCTGGCCGGGTTGCGTTCCAGAGGCCAAACACTCTTTGTGGTATGAACTGGCCCTTAGCTCTGAGGAGACGATCAGCAGCTGTGACAGAGCAGAGAGGAGGAGAACTCCCTGTGAATCATCACAACACATCCCTCTCCTCATAGCTCTGTGGGCTCTGGAGGAACGATTTCTTCCACATGTCAAGGTAAAAATGTTAGCAGCAGACTGCGGCTCGGAGGTGCCTTTCTCTTCAATATGTTTTATTAGTTTTTGTGATACAAGA
>NW_017306736.1:276487-277345 GCF_000935625.1 Nanorana parkeri
TAGATTAAGCTCCACCTTGGCGGAGTCCACTTGGGTTTTCAATGCCGCTGTGGGGGAGGACCTCCAGGTGCTCTCTAGGTCCAATAAGTCATTGGTCAGGGCAGTTATTCTACCGGTTCTGGATTTCTTGAGGTGGGAGGCTAGGTTTATCAGGTCTCCCCTGAGAGTGGCTTTATGGGCCTCCCAAAGGGAGATTGGGGAGGAGACCGAGCCTTCATTCAGGCGAAAGTATGATTGTAAAGCTGATCGGATCGTGGAGAGTGAGGTCTCGGAGGAGAGGAGAGATTCATTCAGGCGCCAATTATAGTGTGGGGGGCGGCCGGGGATGGTAGAGCATTCCGCCGCGATAGGGGAATGATCCGACCAGGGCACCGAAAGGATGGTAGCCTTCTGGAAGGAGCTTAAGGAGCGTTGTGGGACTAAAAAGTGGTCGATTCTGCGAAAGACTGAATGGGGGTGGGAGTAATATGTATAGTCCCGGGAAGTGGGGTGTATTTCGCGCCATAGGTCAATCATGCGGTGGGTGGTCAAAAGGGACCGCATCAATTTAGATTGGGCCGCGTCCTGTTCAGGGGTGACGGCCCCAGAGGGGGAAATCGTCCTATCCACCGAAGGGTTCAGTACCACATTGGAATCCCCTGCTAGGATGAGGAGACCCTTACCATGGTGAGAAACTTGCTGCAATAGATGGGAGAAGAACCTATGTTGGAAGGTATTAGGCGCATAATAGGACACCAGAGTAACATCTGTGTCATATAGGGAGCCTTGGAGGAGAAGGTAGCGACCAGTGGGGTCAGCAATGTGCTTATGGCAAATAAAAGGCAGGTTAGAGCGAAAGGCTATCACCACTCCTCTCTT
>NW_017306736.1:278323-289227 GCF_000935625.1 Nanorana parkeri
GAGTGAGTGAGTGAGTGAGTAAGGTAGGAGTGTAAGGAAATCCACCGTTAGTTGCGGTAAGCAGAGCATCCGGGCCATCATAGAGATGTAGGGTTAATAGCTAAGTGGTGATGATGGTACGGTATGAGGTGGGGTGGGGGCGGGGGGATGTGACACGATCATCACAAGGGTGCGGGCGGGTAAGGGTAAAGTGTCCTGCCATGCCATTGTCAGTAGAAACATTATAGCAGTTTAAAGCAGCGTGGTTAACAGCGAAAACACATGCAAACATGGCATACTATAATAACGTAAAAGTCCACAGTCCAAAAGTCGACGATCGACGCCGGTAAACCCGCTCACGCGACGCCGCTTAGCCACGCCCACGCTGAGGACATGCGCACTGTAGAGGACTACAAATCCCAGCGATAATAAATGATATACAGCGCAATGCAGAATAACGCCAGCTATAGAGGAATACATCAGATCCCAGGATAATAATACATTATATACAGTGCAATGCAGAATAACGTCAGCTACAGAGGACTACAAATCCCAGCAATAGTACATTATAGTATAATGTACTATTGCTGCATTCCTCTATAGCTGCTGGTATTCTGCATTGCGCCGCTGTATAATGTACTATATTGCACACCACACTTTTTTTTTACTTCCACCGTGCCAAGCTTGCTCCTGTGATGGACTACAATCGCAATAGAAACTAGTAGTCCATCACTGGAGCCTTTTTTTTTTATCCGATTAACCGATTAATCGAACTTAATAATCGGCCAACTAATCGATTATGAAAATAATCGTTAGCTGCAGCCCTACTTAAATGTCCTTTATGTATACTTTAGTAATGATTCTGCACTTCAGTCCTTCCCATTATGGAAAGTTTAGTACATTTAAGGAATGTCATGTTTAAAGCCTGCACTAGAGACTGTTTATTTGAACAAATAATTAACAAAAATAAAAACAAAAAAAGTTTAAATGTTAATGGTTAAAAGAAATAGAAATAATAAAGGAATCAGTGGGAAAATTGTTAAGGGGAGAAGGAGAATAAAGAATTAATGAGGGATTATAAAGGTAAACAAAGGGTTAATGAGGGGTCAAATAGGGCTAGTTTTTATTTTATTTTTTTAAAACTTTTCAGGTTGCTTTAACTCAGTGTTTTTCAACCTTTTTTGTGCAAAGGCACACTTTTTTCATGAAAAAAATTACGAGGCACACCACCATTAGAAAATGTTAAAAAATTTTACCTCTGTGCCTATATTGACTATATATAAAGTAATTCTCTTGAATAGGAATCAAATAAACACAAAGAAATTATTTTATAATTACTTTATTATGAAATAATAAAGTATTTTATAATTGTTCATATTTCTGTTCAATCCATGACTTAACTTCACACTTCACACAAATACGTTTTAAATTCAAACTGTACCGAAAATATCTCACGGCACACTAGTGTGCCGCGGCACAGTGGTTGAAAAACGCTGCTTTAACTAACGGCATATGCATGTCAACACTTGTTCCTTTGACCTGCAGATGAATGAAACAGAGGAGATACAAAAGTAACAATGTTACTTTATATCTCTGTTTTTAAACACTGTGTCAGACAGTCCATTTTTTGAAAGCAGCAACTATTATAGCTGCTGTATTTATAGATCATCTCCAGGCTATCATTTTGACAGCTGAGAATTGGCTGGCAGATATGTGGGGGAAGCAGCAGAGGGGCAGGACAGGTTGTATTATACAAGCCTTGTGTACTGATGCAGTGTTTTGGGCATGTGTAACTGGTAAAAAAAAAAAAGGCACTGCCTATTTGGTCTACTGTCCACTGTCTTTGCAGTGCAACCTTTCTTTCAAAACTACTGTATAGGGCTAAACTGCAAGGGCATTCTCTACTACGCTACTGGGAGATTTAGCTACTTCCTGGCAGGCATCTCATTTAGGTTAGTGCTAAACACTTAGCGGCTGTCTTGCGGCACTGTGTGAGCCTGTAGCGAGTGTAGGCTATAAGCTGTTAGTCTGAAAGATTGTGCTGCTGGTCCACTCCCTCTGCTCTCTCCACCATTCACAGAACTATTGTTACTAATATTCCACAATGCATCAAGTTCTGTGAATGGAGAAGGAGCAGTTAAATAACAGAATCTCCAACTAATGTTCACAGAATGTAATATATTGTGAGATAAAGGTATTACAAGCTCTGTGAATGGCAGAGAGAGAAGAAGGCGGTGGTCCAGGGAGCAACAAGCAGCTCACAGTCTACACCAGTCTTTCTCAACCAGGGTGTGACAGTTTCAAAGTAATGACTCTGATGTGAAGAATGCTCCTGATGTAAAAGAGGGGGACCTTGATGTGAAGGGGGGCTTCTGATGTAAAAGGGTTGCTGTGATGTTAAGTGTCACAGACTCACCTGGCGCGTCCCTTCGTTCCAGCAGCACGCTGTCTCCTCTGTGACGTCACGCCAGGCTCCTCCCACTGGCCGCGGCTCCTCTGTTATATTCACAGGTGAGTCACTCACTCGGCGTTCTATTGTTTTGGAACGCCCAGCAACGACCCCATGAACCTCACCTGCTCCAGAGCTACCACCTTTTGATAGAGACTTCTGCACTACTACTACTCCTACCCGGGGCTGCCAGCTTGGACCCTGGCCAGCAGTGCTATCTGCTGAGGCTGCCTGTAACCTCACGAGCCTGCAAGTCCTCCTCCCAGCTACAGACATCTGAAGCGCAAGTACTCTGGGGATTAACCCCCATATCATTCACTGCAGTTCCAGTATAACAACCCTGAACTGTCACTACTAGTTGAAGGGGGCTGTACCTAAACACCACCTTAACTTGTTCATGTTTCACAAATTATACTGAGAGAAAAGTTGTATGTTCAACATGTTATGCTGAGAGACTTACTTATACTATTGATTGCAAATATCACTTCAAGCTTACTGGTTAAACTAATAGGGAACTACTGTACTGATCACGCCTCCACATCCTTTTCGCAAGCATTTCCCTTGGCTGCTAACCAATCACATTTCTAAGGTTCGGCTGCCGTGTTCAGGCTCCGTAACCTGTGAAACATCTAGCTAGCTGGTGGTATATGATGTGTACAGGTTCCCCACCGCACTAAGTGTACTCGGGAACAGTCCACCTGAACCACCCCCTCATTCCTGTTACAGGCATGAGTTCCGCAGCTGCGATTCAGCAAACCTTGCAGCTCACTTAAACCTTACATTAAGGAGACTCTGATGTGAAGGGGGAACCCCACCCCTTAAAATTCATACCAGACACTTATCCCATATAAGGACCTTGTATGGATTTTAGAGGGACCGTGTCGTATTTTACATTTTTATATTTATGGGTTTTATATTTTAGACTGGGATGCCTAGAGTTTGTGCATACTTTTAAAGGGTGCCGTGACATGCTGGTCCAGGGCTGTGAGCGCCAACCACTGAGTGTAATATCCAGTGGCAGTGAAGGAGGTGAAGATTTTCACAAGAAGTAGATGCAGGTAAGGGGATATACACAATGACAAATATCTAATGTCTAATGTGTTTGGTGCTGTAACTTCAAGTAGCTCAAGTGTGTTAGTAAAATTACTAGCGGCATACAAATAGTAGTAGCCGCACAAGAGAGGCAAATGACTCCCTATTGAGGAAGATACCCAAGTATCATGCAGTAGTAATCATTCACTTATAGTCGGAGCATTGTGCACAAACAAGAATATAAAAATAGCGCCCAATGTAAGAAAGTACATTTTCATTGTTTCCTTTAAGAATCTGTACCAGCCTTTTCTTATCTCATGCAAAAAAACTCAGCTATTATGTCCTAATTATTCCCTATTCAGTTTTGATCACAAGCTTGTAGCCTTGTTTTCTTTGCATGCTCACATTTTACAATAACGTATGCAACTGCTTTTTTATTATGAAGAACTGTGAAATGTATTTCCACTTCATAAATGAATAATGATAGAAAACTAAAAAACGAACAATTGCATTATTGAAATCTTGAAAGTAACCATGACAAACAGAGATAAGAATTAAGCATATGGAGTGTAAAAGAAAAAAAAAAATGCTTTATATGTTTTCGAGGCTGATTACTTTTTCCTCCACATGCTCCTAACGATCAGTATTAATCCAATTGATAAACCTGTCTTAGCAAGGCACAACCTGCATTGTACTATTTACAAACAAGGAGAGCTATTTCCAAAACTTGTGCATGAAAATCAAGCAATTCCTGGGTGCATGTAATTTTTCTCTGAAGTATGTATTAACCGTAATGCACAATTACCTACCTATTACTATTTTGTAAGGTAAATAGTAAAAAGCAAAAAGGTAGGACACCTGCAACACAAGACACATTTCATGACAGGTTTAGTGGCACAAGGATAGGAAGGCAGATTTCTCTATGATTATGGGGAAAAAAACTTATCCTAGAACATTTAGGCCAGCATGATGTGCATGGTCTCCAACAGTCTAAATTTCATATACAGCAGCTGATCATTAACAGAAGCAACAACCACATATTCCCTGTATGGTATGCAGTATACCAAGATTACTCTGTTTATTCTGATTATCCATTAGAAAAAGCAATCCGAAATCCTTCACCTGATATCGTCTTCACTGGCAAAGATGATGACAGCACGAGCATTAGATGTCTCCAGCAGACGCCGAATTATCTTATCAAATTCTCCCGCTTTTGGCTCTCGTGGGATTTTAACTGATTGTGCTACACACAAGCTTCCTGTAGATAAAAACACAAGTCTGTTATCTGTACTATCTATGTTGCAAGCTGATAAAGCATACTGCGGTACATAAAAAATACTTTCAATCTTTTTAAAAAGCACACGGCTTACAGCAACTAAAGCCTAAAAACACAGAGCCAATACATTTCTGTTTTCAAAAGCTCCTGTTTGTCATTCATTAAGGGTGCATTTTTTTTTCTCAACAAGTTAGTGTGTCAAGCTGATCAAGCTATGAGGAATTCAAAGCTTCAATGTGCCCACACATTCATAGGGCAAGCCACCTGAACCAATAGTCAGGCAACTGACTTTTTAGCAGAGCTAGCCATACACCGCTTCATAACAAAACTAGACATGGGTCACAATTGAGGCAGTACATGCACTGATACACAGAGCAAAGCAGTGAAAGTGACTTTCACCAAGCATTTACAGGTGGCAATCAATAACTGTCAATGCGACTGTCAGTGACTGGTATAAGTCAGAACTGCTACTTTATTAATACACATCTTAAAGATGAAGTTATATAACCAGATTGTTTTCTATTGTGGGAATGATTGTGCAGGGCAATTGTCAGGTCTTGAACAAATGCATGTAAAGTATAAGATTGAAAACAGGGCTCTTATTGCCCTTTCCTAATGTCCAAGGAGCATTTTCTGAGTCCTGGTGCTCTCAAGCTCGAGCTTTCACGTTTCTCAAGCTCAATTTTCACTGCCTCATAATGAAAAAATTAGGAATGCGCCATGTAACAGTTACCAAATAAAATAAATACTGCAAATACAGAGTCCACCAAAGACCACAGCCAACAGCTGATACCTGGTTCATGTAGTGGTCTCTGTGCTTGCAATATTTCTTAGGTGACAGGCTTTTGTATTGTTACATTTCTTTAAATTGTTGCCAGAGAAGGTTCTGTTATTTCTGCCGTGAACATCTGACCCAACATGGTGCCTATCAAACTAAAAGTAATGGGGATTCTTACACAGGTCCAACACAACATAATGAATTACACATTTCGGTCTGTCATACCTGCACATATTTCAAAACACATTAAGGACATTTTGCTTATCAATTCATTAGCTATTGTTCTTTACATTTACTATGTTCTGTACAGTTAGCTCTTTGTGCTACAGCAATGCTGTTATTGAAACATACAACATGTACAAGCGCTAAAAAGTATAATCTGTCAATGTGCGTAATTCATGTATGCTAGTTTAAAGAGAACATGACCTAGGTTAAACATTTCTAAAGCAACAGTAATGTTGAAGTGCAAGCACCTGGTGACAAAAGTCTTCAGGAGAAACGGCAAATGTGAATTTCCTCAGTGGGGGCACAGACAACTAGAAAAGCTTGCAAGAGATTCAATACAAATTAATAAAATATTTTTAGATGCGCTTTAATCTCAATTGGAAGACTAAAACAGGTACATGTGGTATCTACATTGTGTTAACTGAAAAAGGTCCAGGCCAAGTCAGATTCAATTTAATTGTTGGTCATATGACAACAGTTAAGGCCACTCAACTATATCAAAGGTTAGATGGATCTTTAACAGTAATTCAGCATATATCCAAATATAAACAACTCCATTTGGCCCTTGGTTTTTAGCTACAGAGCAGTATATACAATCATCTCATAATCGGATTAGTGTTATTTTTCAACAACAGTAATATTTAGTTCTTGTCACTCCATATTGTGAACATTTTAGAGTGATCTAGCATGGCCTAATCTGCTTAAAGATATAGTGTGTTTTCAAATTGTACATAATGTATGTTGAGATATTAAAGTCTTTACCTTTAAGTATTTTTTGTGGCCTTTACATTTTACATGCTTGCTCGTCTATATCTTTGTAATTGTATGTGTGGATATATCAGCCAGATAGGGGGTGCATTGTTTTCCATTTACTAAAGGAACAGCAGCAGCTCACTTTGCAAAGTGCATATAAGTAAAAAAGGTAGAGCTGTGTTAACCTTTAATACCCAATCATATGTGAGAGAAAACAAAAGGATTTTTGCTGCAAAATATATCTACACTTATCACCCCCCTTAATATAATTACAAACTATACAAATAAATAACTTAAAAAACACTAGCACACATTGATAACAGTTTTTGCATCAAGTTGGTGGCTTTTACCATACTATTGTATCTAAAAAATTGCTGAGAAACGATATATCCCGTTTAAGTTACATGTACGCATTCAGTGTGCGAGTCCCTTATTGCTAGGAAAAAATACAGTACATGTTTGCTTTATATAAATGTGTTGGTGTTTCTTACAATAATCTCTGCTCAGAGTAAGATATATTTGTATTCCCTTGATGAAAATTAACCAGCATGTTGTTTTTAGAGCCTGTGGGAAAAGAAATTGTGCATGCCAATGAAATTACTCTTTCACTGCATGGGAGTTTCCAGATATACAAACAAAAAATGCTAATAAGGCCTGAAATATGGCTGTCCAAGAAACCATGCGATAAAAACCTACAAGATAGTAGGCAAATGAACACTGTATTTATCTATCTGGAATACTTACAGATTTCTTTATATATACCTGACATACTGCTTCTAAACAAAGGGTCAAAAGTATTCTTATATTGGCCAAAAAATGACCATTAGACTTGTCCATTTAATACCTTCTATCATTACTGACTTTACGCAATAGAGTGACTATTCAAATAAATAATCTGACATGGAATTGACAGGGACCAGAATAAAGCTTATTTTTTCTGCACTTTGAGGATAAACAGACACCTGGCTAACTATTAGACTAGTATCAGAATTATAATAATAGGATAATATCTGGTAAACCCTGGTATTTTTTGAATGTTATTTAATATGCTGCCATAGTAATACTATCTGTAGGTACAGTAGGTTTAAATCCACCCTGGCTTGCTAAACTCTCTGTAATTACACCATAGCATTTTTTAGTTTTATACTCAGTAATTGGCCAACACCCAGTGCTAGGGATGAGGGTCAGGGTTACGACATATCTGGGAGGTTCAAGGTTTGCAGTTCTGGTGAATTTCTGCAGAGGTTCTCCAGACTGAATTTTAAAGGCGGCAGACTGAATTTTAAAGGCTCCATTATTCTCTACCTGACCTTTCAACTGTGGTCAGCGTGGTTAGAATAGCCAGTAATAAGGGCTTTTATATGTGCCAGCCCCCTCACTATATAATTGTGGGTATCCAGCAGCCATATGTCAGTGAGCAATGGAGCAGTTTAGGGAGAGCTGACAGTCTGTGTACGAAGAGTTAGTCCCTATATTGTGCTATATTGCGCACACCTTTACAGTGTATTGCAGTATGGTTGGCTACATATTCTTGTTTACCCCACTGTGTTCACAGTTTGGAGACCAAACAGTCCATTTTAGGGCTATATTTATGTATGTGACAGCAACAACTGTAGGAGCAGCTGGAGAACCCTTACAATTTTTTTATTGAGGTTTTTTTTAATTTTTATTGTTTATATTGCCATAAAATGTTATCAATCCCTTTTATTAAATGCAAATGTCAGGCAGGCCTAAACTGAGAAACAAAGGTTCTGCACACAGAGGTAATAGGGGTCAAGCGGGTTCTGTATTACAAACCAGTGGTTGGGCCACACCATCTAGAAGCAGGGAACATCTACCTTTTTTTTTTAACAAAGAGTGTCTCTGCTATACAGCCACAGTACATGCAGGGGGTAGTTGGAAAATTATTCCTCTACTTCCTCCTTTCAGGCACAGATCAACCAGTTGTCTGCAAAATGGGCCCTCTTCTTCTGCTAATCCAGCCATAGCTCCACAAACTGGCTATGAGGAGTCAATTGAATTATTTACATATGCAATCGCTGAGATGTTGCAGGAGGATGTTCTGAGTAATGTGAAAGCATTCCTTCTTTTAGATATTGTGAATTAGAAAGATAGGGCCATGACCATAAAAGAGATACATTTTATATTTATTTAATAGCAATAAAGTTAAGTGTAAAAAAAGTTAAATAAATAAATACATTTAAATAAAGTAAATGAATAAAAAAAATTTAAAAAAATGTTTAAAGCTCCCTGCCCCCATGTACATGCACATACAAAATGCAAACACCCGCGTCAGATGTGCCTATATATGAAACAACTATTATTATACAGGATTTATATAGAGCCAACAGTTTGCGCAGTGCTTTACAATATAGGTAAGACATAATTACAATACAATTCAAGACAAGATTGTAAGGAGGGCCTTGCCTGTGAGGGCTTACAATCTAAGAGGGAGGGGCAAGTGATACATGAGGAGGTAGCTATGTAGAGATCAATTGTTTGAGAAAGAGTTCACCACACGTGTAAACAACCCTGTTTTACAGACATGTACTGAGGTCTGGACCAGGGCTTCAAAAGAGCATGCAGATGTACTTATACTGTACGTGCCTAATTTATTGCACCAAATTCAGTGCACTCCAGCATCACAGATGTTCTCTTCTAGCTTTTAAGAACCAAATCCACAATGTTCAGGGCAAATTTAGCATTTCCCTGAACATGAACAACCTTAGTTTATAAGCTTTCTTAAATCTCAAAACCCTGTAATCAGGTACCTGGTAGTACTGATAGTGATGCTAAACATCACGATCCTATATATTTCTATTACCTTAATCAACTTGAACTTTGAATTGGAAAATCATCTACATCCATAGTTAGCCATGGTCCTAGCTTTCTCTGAAGAATTAAGAGGGAAATAGATATATTATACAACATATCACCTGTTTAGCATAGGCATTTATTTTGCTCTTTATCCCTGTGTCCATATTTCTAGTTCACATTTGGCAACTCTGTTATGCTATATTTCTATCTAGATAGCAATGGATAAATAAGCACCTGCCACATGTCCTAAATACTTTCCCTTCTCTTTTTCTTTTAAAAAAGCACATGTACATAAATGTATAATCCATGTATGCTTTAATCCCTCATTTCTTCCAAATTTACTTCTTCTCTCTACATAAACACCCATGTGTTCATCAATCATCCATCTGTGCATCTGTCTATCCCTCCATTCTCCCATGTAACCCTCCCTACAGGTAAAATCTCTATTACTTGTTAACTATCAGGAGGTTATACTAAAGTTGAGTTTTTGTCTACGTAGAAGCAATACAGGATTCTAGTTCCCCATCCAGCAGAGACCTATTTCCTGGCATAATCAGGCTCTGCTGTAAGCAGATATCATGCACACTTTATGTTGTAGTAATTTGTAGAATTGTTTGTTGAAAGGTATGGTTGCTCGTTGAAAATGGGATTGTTTGCATGTAAGTATGTAAGTATGTATGCTTGGAACCTCAGATGGCGTGCAAACTATATATACATTTGTGAATAATATTTCTGTTTCTGTGCAGACCTTCAATGTTGGTGGTGGGTCACATTCAAAGCAGTGAGGGAACCTTGTAGGAACCTCAAACAGAGTGTTCAGATTTATTACAAATTACCAGACAAAAGGCAACAAAAAAGAAAGTTTAAGCAGCACTTTTGATTCTTTTTTTACCTATGATTTCAATGTATGCGTTGAATCAAAAATATTTTTCCATAAACTCTCAGTACCACTTATGTAAGGTCAAAATACCACAAGCAATATAATTGTATTGTACGACATTTGTAATATAATAAACAACATTCATTTAGTTATTCATAAACAGCCTCTCCTAAAAGCTGCTTCTAACAGTTAAATGCAATAGTAAATAAAACATCTGACTATTTTTTGCCAGGATCAGTTTAGAGCATTACAATATTATTAACAACAAAGATATTTAAGCCAGCAATTTCTTACATCGTGTGGTGTTAGAAAATTTTAATAAAAGTATATTTGTCAGACATTTCATTTTATCTGGGGCATAGAAATGCAACACGTGAAAGTAAATATTTTTAATCAAAATGGAAGAACAACATAAGGTAATAATTTACCCTATATCATTACAAATTGCATATGAAAAAAAATGTACCTCTTAAATTTTAATCTTGGTCTTCATTGCCGACTACCGCCAATGGTATTTTTCTAGGTTGCATGGTGGGTGTAAGAAAATTGTAATAAAGTATATTTGTTAGACATTTTATGTTATCTGGGGCATAGAAATGCAACATGTGAAAATAAGTAATAGGCCAAGGGATCTTGGCCGTGTTTGTGGGAGGAGTTGCGGCGGCTCTCCTCCCCTTCAAAGGGGTGGCGGGGGGGGTCTCCGCACGGCACGGCG
>NW_017306736.1:292108-293809 GCF_000935625.1 Nanorana parkeri
AAGTTCAGCAATAAACATAGATTGATTTACGATTTGTCCGCTCCTCATTCCATGCATGTTCCTAGTCTGAATGCGTTGATTCCCTCTGAGGAGTTTTCGTTAAAGTATGCTTCAGTGGATCAAGCAATACAGCATATACTGCAGGTGGGTAAGAATGCATGGTTATCTAAAGCGGATATTTCTGATGCCTTCAAGCTCCTTCCGATCATGCAGTCATTGTGGCAGTGGCACGGTGTCAGGTGGAGGGGTTTGTATTATTTCGCCACCAAATTGACGTTTGGGTCCAATAGTAGTCCTTGGCTGTTCGATACCTTCGCACAGGCCCTTCACTGGATTTTGGAACACCATGTCCACTGCCAGAAGGTGCTGCATTATTTGGACGATTTCTTGCTTATCGAGTCCCCGCTTACGGCTCCACGAGATTTAGGGTTGTTGTTACAAAATTTTGGGGTTCTCAAGGTACCGGTCGCTTCTAAGAAGGTGGAGGGTCCCGCAAAGGTCATCACATTCCTGGGCATTACGTTAGATACGGAGTCAATGCAGGCTAGCCTGCGTGCGGGCAACCTCGAACGGATCGGGGACTGGTGGTGTCCCCGGAGTGTACGAGAAGACAGGTGCAATCGGTTTTGGGAATGTTGAACTTTGCAATGAGGATCATTCCGCAGGGGCGGTCCTTCATTTCCAGGTTGTTGGCATTGCTGCCGATGGCCGCCGATCTAGATACCCTAATCCACGTGGATTCGGCGGGTCGGGCTGACTTGCTGATGTGGGATGAGTTTTTGCGGCGGTGGAATGGACTATCAAGTGACATCTTCAGGGCCTTGGCCGTGTTGTTAGACAAAGGGCCGTTCGGGTTGGTACCCAGCATGGTTTTGAAAGCGGCAATTTTCTTAGCATTTTACGGGTTCTTGAGGCCAGGTGAGTTCACAAGGGTAAACAGTAAGTCAAGTGTGGTCCTAAGGAAACATTTAGTAAAGGGTCCATTGGTCTATACTCTATCTTTGGCACGTACCAAAACTAACCAGGTGGGTAAAAACGCACCAGGTGGGTTCCTCTTCTATTTTCTCTTTTTTCCCTTCTGGCAACGCTTGGTGCCCCGTCAAGGTGTTAGACCAGTTAAACTCCCAGTTGTCAACACGGCCAGACGACAGTCCGCTGTTGCCTTTCCCCCGCGACCCGTTGACTGCCAGCGTTTTCATCCGGCATGTACGGGTTCTTCTCGCCCAACTTGGGGTAAACACCAAGCATTATTCGGGGCACTCGTTCCGGATAGGTGCAGCGTCGGCCGCTTCCCGGCATGGGGTGCCAGCACACGTGATCAAGTGTTTGGGTAGGTGGAATTCTAATTGTTTCAGTAGATACATTCCAAGTCCTAGATCGGAGATGGCTGAGGCCTTCTGTAAACTTGCTTGTTAATTGGGATTAATAAAGGCATTACTCTACTCGTCTGTTTTTGCCCCCTTATTTGGCACACTGACCACAAAAATCATGACACACATCAGGTTGGTATCGGTAGGGGTCATGAAGACTTCGGAAGCGTAAGTAACTCTGACCACAAGTAATAGGCCAAGGGATCTTGGCCGTGTTTGTGGGAGGAGTTGCGGCGGCTCTCCTCCCCTTAAAAGGGGTGGCGGGGAGGTCCTCCGCACGTCACGGCGAGGTCGCGTCTAACCCTCCCGCCCTTCCCCAGGTTTATCATAT
>NW_017306736.1:296783-335138 GCF_000935625.1 Nanorana parkeri
GTACGAGAAGACAGTTGCAATCGGTTTTGGGAATGTTGAACTTTGCAATGAAGATCATTCCGCAGGGGCGGTCCTTCATTTCCAGGTTGTTGGCCTTGCTGCCGACGGCCGCCGATCTAGATGCCCTAATCCATGTGGATTCGGCAGGTCGGGCTGACTTGCTGATGTGGGATGAGTTTTTGCGGCGGTGGAATGGAATTTCCATGTTCATTCCGCAGGCCACGGCCTCGTCTCCGCGGGTCATCTCGGACGCCGCGGCCTCAGTTGGCTTCGCGGCAATTTTTGGCACTCACTGGTTTTCCAGCACTTGGCCTGAGGAGGTGAAGTCTGTCCCGGCCTTTTTTGAAACATCAGCATTATTTGAGATCTATCCCATAGTGGCGGCAGCTGTCACTTGGGGGCAGGATTGGGCAGGTCAGACGGTGACCTTCTTTAGCGATAATCAGGCGACAGTGGAAATCATCAATAAAGGCAGGTCCAAGTCCTTGTTGATTATGTCATTTCTACGCCGGTTGACATGGCTGGCGTTACATTACAGGTTTAACATTTCATGTTCATTCATTTCTGGTAGTAGCAATGTGGCGGCTGGTGCATTGTCGCGGCTTAATATGCACGTTTTCTTTCAACAGATGCCAGAAGCAGATGCCTGCTCAACAGTGGTGCCGTTGTTCCATCAGTTACTGCTGGACTAGATAGACATCGGCGCAACGCAACCAGGCTTGTTAATGACTCCCTTGCTAGTAATACTCGTAGGGCTTACACAGGGGCGTGGCAGCTTTTCAATAAATTTGTGAATAGATACAATGTGCTTGACCCGGGTAGTACCTCTAGCCTCCTAGCCTTCGTAGCTTATTGTCATACAGACCTTAAGCTGGCCTATAGTACAATAAAGATGTATCTAGCCGGGGTGCAACACTTCTTAGCAGTAAGTCACCCGGACAGACCTTCCGTGTTTTCTTCGCAGCCTATTAGAGCCATTCTCAAGGGTATCCAGAAATCCCGGGCGGCGGTGCCTAGTTCAAGGAAACCCCTATCAAGTGACATCTTCAGGGCCTTGGCCGTGTTGTTAGACAAAGGGCCGTTCGGGTTGGTACCCAGCATGGTTTTGAAAGCGGCAATTTTCTTAGCATTTTACGGGTTCTTGAGGCCAGGTGAGTTCACAAGGGTAAACAGTAAGTCAAGTGTGGTCCTAAGGAAACATTTAGTAAAGGGTCCATTGGTCTATACTCTATCTTTGGCACGTACCAAAACTAACCAGGTGGGTACACCTTCTATTGTCACTTTTTTCCCTTCTGGCAACGCTTGGTGCCCCGTCAAGGTGTTAGACCAGTTAAACTCCCAGTTGTCAACACGGCCAGACGACAGTCCGCTGTTGCCTTTCCCCCGCGACCCGTTGACTGCCAGCGTTTTCATCCGGCATGTACGGGTTCTTCTCGCCCAACTTGGGGTAAACACCAAGCATTATTCGGGGCACTCGTTCCGGATAGGTGCAGCGTCGGCCGCTTCCCGGCATGGGGTGCCAGCACACGTGATCAAGTGTTTGGGTAGGTGGAATTCTAATTGTTTCAGTAGATACATTCCAAGTCCTAGATCGGAGATGGCTGAGGCCTTCTGTAAACTTGCTTGTTAATTGGGATTAATAAAGGCATTACTCTACTCGTCTGTTTTTGCCCCCTTATTTGGCACACTGACCACAAAAATCATGACACACATCAGGTTGGTATCGGTAGGGGTCATGAAGACTTCGGAAGCGTAAGTAACTCTGACCACAAGTAATAGGCCAAGGGATCTTGGCCGTGTTTGTGGGAGGAGTTGCGGCGGCTCTCCTCCCCTTAAAAGGGGTGGCGGGGAGGTCCTCCGCACGTCACGGCGAGGTCGTGTCTAACCCTCCCGCCCTTCCCCAGGTTTATCATATCACTAGAGCGTGCCCCCTTATTTGGCACGCTGACCACAAAAATCATGGCACACATCAGGTTGGTATCGGTAGGGGTCATGAAGACTTCGGAAGCGTAAGTAACTCTGACCACAACTATTTTTATTCAAAATGGAAGAACACCATAAGGTAATAATTTACCTTATATCATATGAGATTCTTGCCTCCCTCCTGTCTCATGACCATCCTCTCAACTCCCATATTTGATTGAATGCTGCCTTATACCTGGCAAGGAGAGAAAGTGGTCAAAGTCTTTTAGCTCTGCAAACCAGAATATTTCCAGAGCTTACTGGATATTTTCTGTGGCTTTCCACCACTTTGTGAAAGTGCCTGCAGCAGATTTTTCCTGGCCAATCATGTGTTTGCTTGCAGGCTGAAGAAAATGAAAAGGGCTGCCGGTGTGTTGAAGAGCCTCCAGTGAGCAGCGTTTTTTCTTTCTGTGGTGAGACCTTCTTCTGGCAACATGTTGGCTTTCAAAAGGCTCACACAAGCTCAGGGGGAGCTAGAAGTGTTTTGTTTCAAATGCCAATATATGCAAAAGCCATAACTCCTAGACCCAGCCAATCCTGAACTTTCTGAATTAGAAAAATTCCCAGACAGCTTAACTCTTTAGTAAAACACAGAAGTTGAATGCAATGTATTTTTAATTCTGATAAGTGCCATATAGAGGATGTTTTTATAGTCTTTAGAAGTGTAGAGCAGGCAGAAGCAGGATGTGTCTAGCTAGAGAGTATAAAATCAAACAGAAATAAGAATATACCTAATATAACACAAGAATAATAAAAAGGCTGCTGTGACAGCACAGAGAGGAGTGCTAGTCCCTCCTCTGTGCATCTTAAAATGGTTTGGGCCAACAACTGTGCAAAGAACACTACAAAGATGGAACTTAATACAGGATTTTTTGATAAAGCAAAGTACATTTTAAGTTTTCTGGTGGTTCTGTGTTTTGTTTCTGTCTCCATAAAAAAAACTTGTGACAGAAGCGTTTAGACTGCACAGATGAAGAAGGCAGAGCGGCAACAAGAAAATAAGTAGTGGGTTAACAACCAGCTGCAGCTGTTCCTGAGGACATGATATTAAAGGAGAACTATGACCTAAGGGCAAATAAACATACCCCTTACCTTTAGTCTATTAGCAGTATTCATTATTTCCAAAGACGAAGCACATCTGAGAAAAACTCATCTTAAATCATAGAAAACAGCCACCTGCAGCCCTGATTCCAGCTCCTTTCCTGTTAAGGGGTCTTAACAGCTAATGCAGCCCACCCTCAGCTTTTTCTTCTAAACGTAAATCTGCTGTGGCTGTGTGGGTGGCCAGAGTGCTGATGGGCCGGAGAGAAGCACTTGCCGACACTGCACAGCACGTGGAGAAGGCGGGGACAGAGAAACAAGATGGAGAGGCAGATAGGAGAGACAGAGCTCCAGAGCAGCACGTGCCTGGAAGGCAGGCACTGGGGATGGGGACGTGGAGGTAGGGAGAGAGTTGCGGGACAGAGCTGCTGCGCATGCCCATATATTCGTGGACATGCAACAGCTCTTCCGAAGTGCCGTCAGTCAACTGACGAGATCATTGGGGAGGATTCCAACAGTATTGTCGGGATCTCTCCTCATTACGGCGCTTAGCCCCGCCCATCATCCTAAGAAAGCTAGTACACGCTTAGGGTGCATTTTGGCTAATAGGAGTAAATTGCAATATTTACTCCTTTAGCCTAAGGAATACAACATTGGAGATAAGCTTAGACCCCATAGTTCTCCTTTAACTATTAAAAAATTGTGTGAAAAAATTAAACCTAAAACAATATATGCTTACAGCGATATTTCACAGTTGAAGTGTAAAATTATATTTATTACTTTCAATATAAAAACATATTTTAGAAAAAAAGATCAAATGATTGCAGTAATATAGATGGTAATAGTGCCATTAGATTCACATGAATTACAATAACAAATAAGCAGTCTTACCATCCTCTCTGGACTTCTGGATGAAAGCTTCCACTCCACTTTCTCCATAGCTACCTTCAGATGCTAGTGTGGACACATAACTCCATTTCAGGGCTTTCGCAATATCAACCATGGCCTGAGCCTGATAAGTGTCTGATGGAACCACTCGAGAAAAAAAGTCATATCGACTGTTGTCACTTAGATCTGGAGCGGTGGAGGCATAGCTAATTTGCGGAATCTGTAAGGATGAGAAAGGCAGAGCAATTTAATAATAACATCAATTCAGCACTGCAAAAGATAAGATGAGGATTTTTAAAATTTGAAATGGCATATACACATAACCATTTTAAAAATGTCAATCAATAATAATGCAGTTTAACACCAATATACATTAGCAGTAAGTGCACAGTGGGATCAATGTGTATGTACGTGGGTTATATTTCCTATGCATGAGGCATTTGCTCATAAAGCAGCAAAACTTTTAGAAATTACACCATGGGAATCTATTTATTCTATTTGTTTAGCGATCAATTGCTACTTCTAGTGATTATCACTAGAACTTTTTGTGGAAATTGGGCATTTAAACATTAGCAAGTGGTTAAATTTCCTAGTAGCAAGCCCTAAAGCTGGCCATTCATATTATTTGTGTTATTTTTTATTCCTAATTCACTTAACTACAAGCACACGCACACACCATATATCAGTATATAAAATATGGCACCTGTGTGCTCATCTTTGGACTGCCAACTTCCAATCATTCAGTTGTGTAAAGGCGCTATCCTAGGTAAGATTCGTATGACCATTTCTACCCTTTATATATCCTCGGAAGTTGGATTTCTGCTTTAAGCTCCTGAAAAAATACTTTTTTCAGCACCTGAATATTTACCAAAAACCATGCAAAAAGTAAACCCATCATAAGAAAACATATTTAAATGCAATTCTGTTGAATGGACCTCATACGTTACAGTTGATGGGGAAATGAGCAGCTAAAATAAAAAATTAAACTAACAGTGTGCTTAGCTGTGGGTATATACTGTTGTTAACTTTAGGATGCCTATAGATCAGGACAAGGAAATAAAGGATTGAGAAAAACGATGGCTGGGAATTTTTAGCCACTACCTACAGCAAAAGCTGATCAAGAGGATGTGTCACTACAACAAAGCTTAATGCTATAACGCATTATAAATATATGACATGTCTGCACATTTGCTGGTAAGGGAAATGCTTAGGGAAGACATTTTCATATAAAACTGTCATTGCATTTCTTAGAAAAGATGTGCTTTTTTAATTTTACTTGCAGCTTTTCACATTCACATTCGCAGATTTTATAAATACTTCACATTGTAAGAAGAGAGAAAGTAAAATGCAGAGTCTGTTACTTCATTGTTACACCAGGTTAATCACTTTGAAAGGATTATATTATTTTTAAATATTTGAGGTTTGTTCCTGATATCAAGTAACACATTTTACTAGCAATTTAATTTTTTTTTTTTTACTAGCAGTTCCTCAATGCTTTAAATACTAAGGGGGTTATTCACAAAGCTGCCAAAGGCAGCCAAGTGAATAACCCAGCTGAAGTGAAGTGAGCCGAACAACCCAAATGTTTCCTATTGGCCGTCTTCTAGCAAGTCCTGGCCAATGAACAACAACAACAACCATTCCTGGTATAAAAAAGTGGGCATTTACTCTATGCAAATGGCAACACACAATGCCTTTATTCTCCATCAAAAGGCAAATGCTGAAGGGAAAGGAACGTACATAATGTTCCAACTTCAGTTAATTTCAGGGCTGCTGGCAGAGAGCCACAAGGAGAGATCAGTTGACCCAGAAAAAGTGAGAACTGAGGCAGCTCACTTGTGCTACCGCTTAAAACCAACCCCCAGAAAAAAAAACCTCACAAAAAAGATTTAGGGTATGGTATAAGAGGGCAATGAGGACAAAAACAAGCTTCTATTGCCCCGATTGCCCTTCTCAGCCTGGCCTGTGCATAGGCAATTGTTTCAAGGAACACCCCACAGAGAGTAAACACAAACAGAAATTTGTCACTGTCATATGGGGTAACGAGGCTTTAAAATTCTGCTTACTATTTTATTTTAGGTTTTATAGGAAGTAAAAAAGGTTTCTAATGTCTAGTTAAAGTTCTAGTGTAAAAAGTTTAAAATGCTTAGGAAGTTCAGTGAAGAGGCTTACAGAATTCTGACAGCTGACTCAGAGGCGTCAAACTGTGCCTCAGATGTTAACGCAGCACAATATATGCCCCATGAGATACCCTGGAGTGTCTACTTTCACAAGTGATAGGCCTTTCTTGGGTAATTGTAACTGTCAACCTGCTAAGGTGCCCCAAAAGGAAACAAAGGCCGTCAAATCCATGTATAAAAATTCACTCCTGAAAAGCTGAAATGGCCTGGTCTCTTAGACAAAACAGTGTCCATGGCATACAATGGGGGTGTTGTTTTACTCAGATGATGTAGCTGAGCATAATTTGGTGGGTTTATCACAGTGACACACATCAGAATTAAAAAATAACCAGAAATAATGCAAAAAATATGTAACAAAATTCAATAAAATCGTTTTTTAACACAAACGTTGATGTAAGCCTGTGAAAAATGGTGATAAAACAAGGTAGAATATACTGTATGCCCTATGAGATACTCTAGAGCAGTGGTGGCGAACATTGGCACTCCAGCTCCAGCTGACTTGCCTACAGATCTCGTTTTTTTGCAAAATTGTGCAGCTAAATCCGCACAATAAATCGCTTAGGTGTGCACCAACGCTCACCCAGAGGATGCAGCTAAACACAATTTGGGGTTTTGTACAGGAGTAGCACACATCAGGTTTGCAAGATATAAATTACAAAAACCTTGTTGTATATGTGTTTGTAAAAAAACACAAAAACACAATTTTACTACAATTTGTGACAGAAATTGGCAGTGAAAAGGTTACATAAAAAGTGTCAAAATACCTTTAAGTATTTACCCTGTGATGTCTACTTTATATAAATATATACTTTTCTGTGGTCATTTTGCCTTCTGTAATGGCTATTAAAGTTAGGAGACAAACATACCACATTCTAAAATTGTTCCATACTGAATTTTTTTTTTCACTCCTTGTATTTTGTGACCTATAACTCCCAAAATAAACTGAAATCCCAGATATACGATATACCATATTAATCACGACAAATAAACAAATGTATTATGAATTATTTTCTGTTAGCTACACTAATTATGTACATATTACTATTGCTAAAACTGTGCACACTGTGTTTTTGTTCCATTTCTTTGTATTTTTGTGTAACAAAATAAGATTTTGTATGTGCATATGTCATATCAAATTAAAGGCAATTTTGTCCTTTAAAAATAGTACATAATATGTGTAGGTGCAATGCATGAGAAAGATAGAAATTATGCCTAAACACATAGCAAAAATGGCAAAATTGCTTTGGTCCCCAGGATCTAAAAAAATTCTGAAGCTGTGTCACTAAGAGGTTAAACACTAAAACAGTATTTACATAAAAAAAGAAATAACTAATGCCATAAATGCTGCAGCATCTGGCAAAAACTGGCTGCGCTAGAAGGTACTCTACAAAATGTGAGCTATATGAGCGAAAAACCATGACACCTAGGTGTGAACGAAGACTAAGAGGGTTATTCACTTATCTGTGAAGGACCCAGCCATAGCTTCGGCTGATCCTTCGGCTCAATTCAACCACCGGAGCCCTTCGGTTCAGTTGAACCGTCCTCAAGTTCTTTGAGGACACTGGGCTGTCATTAAATGACAACAACTGGACGGAGCCAGCCATGATGTTGAGTGCGGTCGAACCAGCGGGCGACCGTTTTTTTTTTTGTTTATTTATAATTTTTTTATTTCGCCTAGTCGTCATCTTCGTGGACAATGCTGGACGTCGTGATTGACCCTGGATTATGTTGTTGGATCGATTTTTAAAAAACATTTTTAATAAAGGTCTTGTCAAAAATCCATTGTGGTGTTTTTATTAAAATTAGAGAATTTTTGATTAAAGTTTGGTCTTTTTATTTATCTTTGATTTAACCTTTTAGTGAATGAGTAGGGGTACAAGTACCTCTTACTCATTCACAATGGGGAACGCATCTGGCTGCCACTTTATTAAAGGGGTACCCCAATGCAAATAAGCCCCCCTGCCCGCAGACCCCTACAACCGCCTCAGGGCTTGTGGCGAAGAGGCCCTTGTCTCCATCGGCACTGGAACAAGGTGCTTTTCCAGGTGCGACCCTGGAAAAGCACCCTCCCAGTGCTAAGGCCTGGTATGGCAAGGGGGCGCTCACTCATCCTTCCCCCCCTTTCCTGCCCTGCCAGGCCTGTGCTCAGATCAAGGGTCTGGTTAGGAATTTTACGGGGGACCCCACATTTTTTCCCACATTTTTGGGGGTGGGGGTTCCTCCTTAAAGTTCCTACCAGGCCTACACATTTTTCTTTTTTAAATGGGGTTCCTCCTAACTTTCCTACATTTCCTACATTTATTTAAATGATTTTTTAAAGATTTTTTCCTCTTTTGCTTACATTTTTAAAAATTCAGAATAACCAAGCTGAATGCCGCTATGAGAATAGGGGCGAACGGCAGCGAGTGAACTGTTGGATCGGTTGAGTCGAACGGCTTCTGCACTTCGGCTCAGCCGAACATGCATGTTCGCCTGACCGAAGGCAGCCAAAGCCAGCCTATGTACGGCTGAAAATAGCCGTACAAAGCTGAAGTGAATAGCCAAACGACTTTTGGCTCAGTTCACTTCAGTTATTCACTCGGCTGCCTTCGGCAGCTTAGTGAATGACCCTCTAAGTATAAGGAAATGTTTAAGGCTTTACCTGTTACCTGTGTATCTGTCCTTTTTCATTTGTTGTGCTTAGTTGCAAAGTTTCTCTGTATGTCCTCTTAGCATATTTTCTATCTGTTCTACTACATGTGTCTGTAGGAACACCAGCCCTGTTCATCTCTTTCTGCAGCCAATGCAAGAATCCTATTTACATTTTAAACACATTCCAGCTCACATTTTCCTAATGGTATTTCTTGAAATGCATATTTGTTGATATACTTGGGGGTTAATAAGAAGTGTCTGACAAGAGGTACAAAGAACTAAAGGATTTGTTATCATTTGGGAGTCAGATGACATCAATTATAAATATGTATAGAAATAGAAGTTGACGTAGAAAATAGAAATCTGTGCTTCTTGTATGAATAACTCATCAAATCATATAAGTGCATATATAATGATTTAGTAGAATATAGCTGCAGTTCTTTGTTATGTTGAATATATATGAGCAGGTTACAGATGCTGATAATGACACATTTAGTCAGATCTGCTACAATTCGTAGATACTGTGTAAGTCCCTAAAAAGCCAGCAAGATGTTCTGCAATGAAGAAAACCAGTGACATCAAGAGTTAGCTTGGAATGTCTTCTCTCCAAGCTCTGCACCAAAAGATCCTGTTGCACAGCACAGACTGTCAGAGACTGTTCCAGAATCAGTTATACTTTTTCCCCCTGTATAGTTGTTCTGCAGCACACATCTATGTGGATGCTAATGCTGTTCTAGTTGCCTGCAGCAATTATAGTGAATCTGTCACCATAATTTTGTGTTTCACCTCTGCAAAACAGGGGTCGGTGTAAATGATCAGTTAGACTTGTTACCTAGAATGTTTCAGAAATGCAAAAAAAGCGAAATAACTTTGTTTCAATAACTGTCATGACACAGACATGTTCCCAAGCATTACCTGCCATAATCACTGCGCGTAATAATATTGTCTGAGTGGGAGAGGCTCAGGAAAAGAACACAAGTTTGTTTCTACAAAATTACTGTATTTATTGTATTGGTTCAGTGTTAAGAGAGTTTTCTATGTTTGAAGTGAAAAATACACTCTTTCCTATATCTAGATTTAAATTTGAAATTAGTTTAACTGCTGAGATATGAAAGCTTCTATTGCCAATCTCTGAAAATGCTACCTGGCTGGCTGTTATTCTGTTCTAAAGCCCTTGAATACTTTCTGAATCACTGACTTGGAACAGCTGCAGCCTATGGAGTCTGACCTCCAATCATGGTTATTTATTCTAGATCGCTGTCTCAAACCACTGGATAAACATGACAGCCAAGGCAATCAATGGTTTTAGATGGGAGGTCAACAATGTCAGCTTTAATACTTCTGTGCAGGAGGTAGCTGTTAGATCAAAGCATGCCATCTACCTCTTGTATTCATTTAGGACACTTACTGGTACAGCTGCATCTTATGTGTTATATGTTAAAGTACAGAAAAATATTACTCTTTTATTGCAAATAAAAATAATCCACATGAAGTTGCTGAGATTTTAATAAAAAGGAAACACTAAATACTAGGGATGCACCAATACCGGTCTTTTGGTACCGAGTACGAGTACCGATAAAACATTTTCGGTACTCGCCGATATCAATTACCAAGTAACGGAAGTCCCATTCAGGAAGCCAGGTGGCGTGTAATGACTCGCCACCTGGCTTCCTGATTAGCCGGGAAGCCGGGCAGCGTGTAAAAAGTCGCCATCCAGCTTCCCGATTAACAAAAAAGTCCCCTCTTACCTTAGTATGTGTAGCCTGTCATCCCCCGGGGCCTCTCCAGCGAGAACGCGGCCTTCGTCCAGTACCCAGCCGGAGCCATCTAGCCGGCCAATCAGGAAGCCGGGCGCCGTGTAATGATGCGATGCCCTGCTTTCTGATTGGCCGGGAGGCCGGCTCCATGCTCTCTTGTCATGAGATGACGAGGGAGCATGAAGCCAGCTTCCCGGCCAATCAGAAAGCAGGGCGTCGCGTCATTAGACGGTGCCCGGCTTCCTGATTGGACGGCTCGGGCTGTGTACCGGACGAAGGCTGCATTCTCACTGGAGAGGCCTCGGGGGATGACTGTAGAATGTGCTCTGATTTGGGGGTGCCTTAAATTACTGATGAACAACTGAATCTTAAATAAGTGTTGGGTTTATTTACAAATAGGGATATACATACATTCTCAATACAATGAAGGAAATTTGAAAGGGGAATTGGGGATAGGAATTGAGGTTAAGGATCCTACAGCTAGCTACACCATTCTCTCTCTCTCATTCACACCAGCCATGGGTTTTTCTCTGTTCTTCGGACAGGCCTCTCCAGCAGGTCTCAGCGAATCACATTCTTGATTGCAGAGTTCAGAAAGACTTGTCTTGTCCAAAGGTCTTGCTGGTCAGCTAGATTAGTGTCACACAGGAAGAAGGTTCCATCATATGCCCCTGCCCCCATCCCAGCATATATGCCTTGCTGACACAGGTGAGGGCAGTAAATACCAGCAGGGGGTCGGGCTTGCCCCAGGACATGACAGTCCAGCAGATCTCCTTTGATCAGTGTCCAGCCCCAAGAACCCTTTGATGGTCTTCATTTGCATATCAAACAGCAACGGGCAGCTCACGATATTAAGGAACCTTTCCATCAAAGATGTATCATAGATGTCAATTATTTTAGCTTCCAACAATGACATTCTACACATACTAAGGTAAGGTAACCTTACCCCACGAGGCCAGCTTCCGGTCAATCGCGAAACCGGGCAGCGTGTAATGACGAGCTGCCCGGCTTCCTGATACCGGAAGTACTCGTGTTAGGCATCGGAGCATTTGGGCAAGTACTCGTACTTGCCCAAATACTCGGAATCGGCACTGATATCGATACTAGTATCGGTATCGGTGCATCCCTACTAAATACCCACATGTTTAAAGGAGAACTATGAGGTGAGTGATTTTCTTTTACCTCATAGTTCTAGCCGACCTGTGACAATGAGAACATAGTTCTCCTTTAAATGAAAAAAGTTATTATGTCAGTCATGTGTCAGCAATGATAAATTGCTGACATGAGAAGAACAAAATAAATTGTATACTGATGCATATGGTCACTACAGAATTGGCCATTCCAGTTCTTCATCACACTACTGCCATCAACACAGCTCTGGCATGGTATCTTGGCACTGATGGATACTGTATGTATTCCTATATCCTGCAAACTTAAAGAAAAAATATACTATACTCTCTGCAACATGCTCTTCGCCACTGACATATTCTCTCACATTGAGTGCTTCACCATTAATAACAAGAATGGGCAACATGACCCTGGGGAAGGGTTTCCTAGTTAACTTTTTGTAGAACAGCCCACAAATAAGTAAAATATTCCAGCAGCTGCTCTACACTTATAGCAAAGTCATGCATATAGGCCATACATATTGGGGTTTATTCTCCTAAAGGAGGAGAGACTGTTCACTTATCTTGGAGAATAAAGTGAAGCTTTTTTCATTTATGTGCATGTGATTGGGTATTTGCAGTGAACCCATCTTCACATTATTAACTAAGCCCAGTGATCATTCTCTGTCCCCTTAGTAAGTAAACTCCTCGATTACCAAAATTCTGCAAATTCCTAAAGTTTACTATTGGAGTATTGCAAACTCAATGTTTTATCACACAAAACACATTTTTTCTATACAGTTGCTATGTATTTAATGCACCAAAGTACATGCTGTACTAATATAGTATAATATAGTAAAATAACACATTTTGTCACAGTAATTAAAAAGAAAAGACTTTGAATCATGTGTCATAACTGTTAATCTTTTTTTCTAATTGTGGTTTATAGGTGTGACATCACCTCTCCTCAAATATGAATAATGCTCACCATTTTATTAGTGCAAATGTACAAATCAGTTGACTAGCATGCTGCCATGTGTTCTAATTACTGGAGTATATATATAGCTGGTGTAGGAAGGAGGGGTTTGGGTTTTTGGAGAACTGGGCTGGGGAAGATGCAGCTCTGCTGGGGGAAAAAATTGTAAAAAGGTTGGAGGAGCTTTTAAAGTAGATAAGGGAGGGGAGGGATCGGAAAGGACTGAGACAGATAATAACCTAAAAACATTGAGGGGTAATGTGACCACAACAGAAACAAGGGATTCTAACATATGAAAAACAAATACACAAAATATGGAAGCATGCAGTAGTAGACAGATTATAGGTAACAGAAAAAAAGTTAACACAAGTGAAAACTTGAAATGCATGTTCAATGCTAGAAGCCTGTCAAACAAATTGGGAGGACCTGAAACTCTTGATACTCGGAGAGGAATATGAACTAGTGGGAATAACAGAAACCTGGCTGGATGGAAAACATCACTGGGCAGCACAGATAAATGGTTATACTGTATTTATAAGGGAAAGGGAAGGAAGAAGAGGTGGAGGAGTATGCCTGAATGTCTAGAATGATCTGACAGTGAATGTAAGAGATGATATAGCACAGGAAAACGGGGATAATGCTGAGTTACTATGGAGAGAAATGGAAATGAAGGATAAGAAAGGGAAACTACTAGTGGGAATATGCTACAGGCCACAAAACACGGAGGAAGAGGAGGAGAAGGAGGAGGATACTTGTATATTGTCACAGATAGAAATAGTGGGAAAAGAAGGCAATGTCATCATAATGGGGGACTTTAATTATCCTGATATAGAATGGATAAATGAAACGGCAAACTCTAGAAAGGCCTTTCACTTCTTGAACACTCTCTGGGATAATTTCATGGCACAATTGGTGGAAACCCAACAAGGGAAAATGCGTTGTTAGATTAATTAATTACAAATAACACAGAGCTGATTACAGATGTGGAAGTCGGGGACAAGCTAGGGAGCAGTGACCACAGAATGATAATGTTCATGGTAAACTCAAGGAAACATAGGCATGTAGGTAATACAAGACGAGTCAATTTTAGAAAAGCTAACTTTAATAAACTAAGAGGCCTACTATGTGACATAAATTGGGATGAAATCTTCTTGAATAGGAACACAGAGGAGAAATGCAGAGGTTTCAAGGAAATCTTCAATATAATATAAATAATAAAATTGGCCAGTGCATTCCATTTACCACTAAATTCAGAAAAGCAAAATCTAAACCAGGGTGGTTAAAAAGCAAAGTAAAACAACACATGAGAGAGAAAGATAAGGCCTTCAACAAATATAAACCAGAGGGGTCAACATTGGCATTCAAAAACTAAAAGGAATGCAACAAAAAATGTAAAAAAGCAATCAGGGCAGCAAAAGTAGAACATGAAGAGCACATAGCATCAGTAAGCAAAAAGAACCCCAAGGAATTCTTTAAATATATAAATAGTAAGAAGGAACGGACAGAACATATAGGCATAAATGATGATGAGGGAAGGTGGTTATGCACATGGGAGTAAAGAACATGTGAGCAAACTACTACTTGGGGTGTAAGGAAGTCAGAAATAGAAAAAGATCTGGGGGTCCTCATAGATCACAGATTTGGCAATAGTAAGCAATGCCAAGCAGCAGCCAGTAAAGCTAACAAGATACTGGCATGTATTAAAAGAGGGATTGTAGCAAGGGATCAAAGAGAATTTTTCCACTTTATAAACCATTGGTTCGGCCCCATCTTGAGTATGCTCAAGAAACTTCTGTATTCTTTTTGCAGACTCTACAGGGATATGGGAAGTGTTAGAGCCATATAACTATACACACACACATACTGTACATATGATGGACTGGAGAGACCTTGGTCTTTATACAACCTTACTTACTATGTTACTATGTTATATTGTTTACAACATTATCAACAATGTTGAATAAACTTCCCGAGTAACAATATGAAAAAAAAATGAAATGAATTCAAATAAAACATATAAATACTGTATATTAAATATATAAAATGATTCTTGTTATCTGGTTATAGTCTTATTATACAGACTTACTCTAGTACAATATACATGCATGTGTATTATTTTTAAGTGCATAGTGAATACTGTACTGCATATTGTTGTCTATGTGGCAAAACCAATACCTCTGGAATTGCACTTTTTCAGCTGTTTTAACCCCTTCGTGACTGACGACGTACAGTGTACGTCGCCAGCATCGGGGCTGTTTAAACACATTGTGTGTTGCTAGATCCATCTGATGGACAGAGCATCATAACAGCTGTGAACAGACTTCATGGATATTATTAATTTTTACATTGTCAGATTGTAGACAGTAGATAGTTTTGTTTCCTTTTCACTAACAAGCCATTTTTCTTTTAGTAATGTACATGTGTGTTTCTTCATGCATCTTGCTTTAAACGTTTGTCCACTTGCACTATGCATCTGTCTTTCTGTCTGCCAGTCTAGTACTTGCTCTGTCTATATGTAGTATTTATTTACTAGTCTAACAATCATATATCTCTCCATCTCAGAACAAATGATCCATTTGACATTGAGCAATTTGTATCAGTTGCCATTGTTCCTTTTTCATTCTTCTATGAGTTAATGTAAGCATACTGCTATGGTTCACAAGAAATGCGTTTACTTGGAGTTAGATGGGGACACAAACATTTGGCTATCACTTCAGATTATTATTTGCAAGGTTGCTGTAAAGTAGCTTGCAAGTTAGAAAACATTTCTGTTTTTTTGTTGATGAACAGTTAGGTTGCTACTAATTTTCTATATAATGCTGATTTGCTTGACATGAGAGCCAATACAGCTGGTGCATGTATCCACGTGCAGCCGCTTGTACAGCTCAAGGACAGGACACAGCCTCACACACCTACACGCCTCCCCAAACTTGCACATCAGTACAGGTATGGATGCACATCCTTGGACGTGTCATGTCATTGAGTTGTACAGGCAGCTGCACACAGCCACACGTAACCGCTGTTCCTCCTGGATGCAAGTTTCCGCACGCTGTATTGCTGTGCACGTCCAAGTGAATGACACCTAATAACCCTATACCTTCTACAGATTGTGCAATGGTAAATTAAAGCCCAAATCCCCAGAATAAAATAACCCCCCTCACTAATCTCTGGGCTGGAAAAAACAACCTTAAGTCATGGTAACATGATCATCCAGCGCCAGGTTCTTCTCCTTCCTTTTTACTTCCTGCTAGGGTCCTTCTTCTAGGTGTCCACCAAACTGCCCACATAAGGTGAGGTCAATTCCCATTGGCTTTTTACCTGAGGGGTCCTCTCAGGATCCAGAGGACTACTGACGTCAGCCTGAGGGCAGTCAAGGGGACTGACTGTAGAGGGTTACTGTGCAGCACTGACAGTGTCAGCTAAAGACCTAGATAGGGGGCCTCAGGTCAGTATAATCTGTTTCACCAGGTAAGAAAAAAAAAACACCTGGCAGAGGAGGGTGGGGGAGGGATAATAGGGAAATTGTTTTTTTATGCAAAATGCAATTATGCAGACCTGAAAATGAAAGCAAATATGTGAATTGTTGATAGCAAGGTCCTGTTATTCCCTAGATCCCACCACCCATGAAAGAACACTACTGTATGTATTATCAATGGGGGAAAGCTGTTTACGCAGCAATAATCTTACTAGATGGCTCCTCTAGCTCAATCTAGTGGCTGTGATGCCCTGTAAATGGCTTTTGCCTAGCTATATGCTGCGTGAAGTTTTTATACATCAGCCCCAAAATGAAACTTAAAAAATAGATTAAGATAAAAGAGTTAGTTTGGCTTTATATACTGTATATACATTGCAATCATGAGCGCATTGTGAAGCATGTTTTTCACATTGCCTAGCAATGCACGTGCCATGGTGTGGAATACTGTGGTGCTAATCATTATAAATGGCAATCCAATGCACTAAAGCAACACACCTTTAGAATTGCAGCACACTGAAATGCATGCTTACATAGTCATATTGAAATAAAGGCCATTAAATTCAACCAGTAGAGAAAAGAAAAGAAAAAGATAAATAAATACATAGAAAACCTCTACAAAGAGAAGTCTATACCCACAGCTCATCCACAGGAAGGGGAAAAAAAACTGCTGTGCATTACGTTGCAGTGTGCTGACTCACAAAGATAGTGTAGGTGTGTGTTTTATGTCCATTGTAGAGTGACGGAAGAACATTGAAATGAATAAGCTGCCTTACCACACCAGCACAAGTATGAATGGGACATTACCTACTTGAAGACCAGGGTTTTAAACACATTTCCTGTCCAAGCCATTTTTCAGTATTCAGCTCTGCGGTACTTTGACTGACATTTATTCAAGCATGCAAGTCATGCAACACTGTACTGAAATGAATTTTATACCATTTTTTGGGGACAGATAGAGCTTTCTTTTGGTGATATTTAATCACCAGTGGGGTTTTTATTTATTACTATAAACATTTATTATTACCCCAATTTCTTGGTAAAATATAAAAGACGGGGACACGTTGAGTAAATAGACACCAAACATGTCAAGCCTTAAAATTGCGCGTGCCTGCAAAATCGCAAAAAAACTACCATACCTAAAACTGGCCATAGGCTACACTTTAAAAGCTTTTTCCGCTCATCAGTTTAGCGATGTTTGCGATGATATGTAACGTGTGTGGCACAATGGGCGCAATCGGCATCTTTCCACGTAGGCGCGCCCGACGAATGTTTGTGTGTGTATGTGGGGGCAGGGGACTTTTAAAAAAAATTGTGTGTTTTCAAAAAAATTAATTTATATGTGATTTTATTTTTTATGCTTTTTTTTACTACACTTAATTTCATTGCTATCACATAGGGGGCTAAGTAGCCCCCTATGTGATATACAATTTAGGTGATGGGTCCTCTTTATGGAGATATCAGGGGTCTTCAAGACCCCTAATGTCACCTAGGGACCCCCAACGAAAAAGCTGATGAAGCAGAGACCTGCTTCACCAGCTTCTCCCCGGCTTCTGTAGCCGGGAATGACAGCTGAATGCGGAAGTGATGTAATACACATCACTTCCCGAATTCAGAGAACGGGGAGGAGATCAGAGGGTGATCGAGTACTGAACTCTGATGACAGAGCCACTGTGTCTACAGACATCAGAATGCTTGTATTTAAACAGCCATCGCTATAGTAATATAGTAGGTACTTAAAGTGACACTAAACTCAGGAGTAAAATCTTAAAAATGAAGGCCCCTGGAGCCCCCTAGCGTAAGGGAGCCTTGACCGTGGGAAGCATGGGGGCTTTCCCCATATCTTTAAAATAACAACAAACACACCATTAGAAATGCTTAGAAATTACAATCTACAAACACATACTTTCAGATAACTGCAGGCTTTGTATTTTTGCATCCCTTATTTCTCTTTTCCTCCCCAGTCTTCTGACAGTGGCCATGTTTACTAAGGGCAGATTACTAGTTCTGATGTATTCTCAATGTATATACAAAATAATTGTTTTTCTTGTTGAGACTTTCTCAAGCTACACGTCTCTTAAAGAGACAGTAAGTCTGACACGTTCTGTCAAGATACCTAATTAATCCTTCATTTTATGGAATTAGGTCAGAGGTCATCTCATGGAATAATATTGGAATTTTAAGGAAAAATCCAAAATTATTCCTAGTCCAATATTGCTCTCGTCAGGTAATTTGGAGTAAGGTGATCTAAATGTGTGACGTCATAATTAGGTTAAGATAAGCTTTCTCCTCCCACATTTTTGGGTAATAAAAGTTAGGAGGCAGTTAAGAGTGAAAGACTGAAAAATAAAAAAAAAATATATATATACACAGGAGGATGGGCACAGACACAAAAAGGAGAAATCTGAAGCTGATGGACATGCTGCCAGGGGGAACTGAACTAAAGAGAACCTGAGCATCTCTTGTCCCTACACTGACACAAAGCTGACATCTCTAGGACAAAAAAAAATTCAAATTTAAAAGCCGTTTATTTTATCCGAGTAAACATTCTGACAATGTACATGAAAAAAAACTTACATTTTTTTGTTAGCTTTTCTCTTGATAGTCTAATTGAAATGGCTGCCTTTATGCTGTGCAAGCAATGTGTGTATGTCTTCCCCCTCGGTGAGTGTATTGTGTGTAAAGGCAGAGCAGGTGTTTAGTGGTCGTGTTAAGGTGCCCATACACCTTACGATTATCGTACGATTTTCATATGCGATCGACTTTTCGGCCGATAATCGTATGTGTGCATTGCAGTGTCCGACCGACAGTACTGTACAACCGTACGACTTTTGACAGTCAAGCATGTTTGAAAACTTTGCTAGATCGTACGATTTTCGCAAGGTTGCTGGCATTTCCGTCCGTCACAAGTCATATGATCTACACTGCGCTTGCGCTAACAAAAATACGGCAAATCAATTACCACAATTAGTCCAGGTGCTTTTCCTTCATTACGGCTAAACTAATCTTGCGATCATCGGGGCATGATGGGGCTTCCCTTGCAGAAAGTTTGGATTTTTAGGTTTTAGGCCTAATAAAACCTTCATAAAAAAACAATGAAAGCTTGCAATGTAAGTCATGAAAATGTGCACATGTGTACATCATCACTGTACCTCTTCATTACCACAATAAATTATAATTACTTACAAAGGTGGAAATGGACTTTAATTTTGGTGCCCGTGTCATGTTTTGTAAGGCTGCATTGAATAAAGTAATAGGGTAGACCTATTTTTCTCCGCAATCATGCATTTAAGCACCTTAGCCATTAACAAAAATGTACCTTATTTGTGTATCACTCGGCTGTAGATCCTCAAATCATCTCTGAATTTGGGACACTGTCCTTCCTTTTAGAGGGTGGCTACTTTTGTTCCCCATGCTCTATGTGAGTGTTGTTAAGTAGCCACCACTTCAAGCCCGCTCCCGTGACTGGAGCGGTGGCTACTTTGTAACATATCATGTGGAACAAAAATAGCCACCCTCCAGAAGGAAGAACATTGTCAGCATAAATTCAGAGATGATTTGAGGATCTACAGCTGAGTGATACACAAATAAGCTACATTTTTGTTAATAGTTAAGGTACCTGAATGCATTTTCAAGACTTAAAAGAGAACTATGGGGTAACCTTTTTTCCCCATAGTTCTCTTTAGGGTCACGGGAGGACATATAGTAACCTCCTCCCGTGACCCAAAACTCAGTATATAGCGAGCTACTGCCCTCTATATACTGAGAGTACCGCAGCCGGGACGGATCCCGACAATAATGTCAAGATCCACCCAGTTGGCTGATTGACAGCGGGCTCTGCCTATCTAGAGGCAGAGCCAGCCGTGCCCACCCCCTCCCCCGTTCGCTCTTCCAGTCAGCACTGGAGAATTGGAGAGGGGAGGGGAAATTCCTGCAGGGAGAGGGGACTGACAGTCACCACTCTCTGCAGGTAGATGATCGGGAAGTCAGCGATGGGCGGCATGTGTTCGCTGACTTCCTGATCAATAGAGCCGACCTGTGACAGCTTCATTTTCACAGGTCGGCTTGAATTATGGGGATGAGTGTTTTTCACTCACCCTATAATTCTCCTTTAACTCCTGAGCACTGGCGGAACTACCAGGGTCGCAGCGGTCGCACTTGCAACCGGGACCAGGTGTTCCGCCAGTTCGGGGGGGGCCCAGAGAGAAGGGGAGGCCCGCCGCTCGCAGCTACTCATGCTGCCCGCGGGGGCGGCGCCGCCGCCGTCTTCACCGGCAAGTGTCTTTTGCGGCAGCTGTCAATAGAACATGTAGCACTGCGGGAGTGTGGCCTGTCAGGGAACTCCAATTCCCAGCAGGCAACTGAGGAGGGAGCAGCCGAGCAGGCCCGGTGGGATACACGCCACGCTGTAGGACGTCCTGGCTTGAGCTGGACCCAGGAGGCACAGAGTTCGGGAGCACAGCTCACAGCACAGAGTGAGGAGATCAGGAGGAGAGCTGCAGCAGGTCCAGGTAGGCACTGATTGTTCATTGCTTTATATGTAAAAAAAAAATGATAAATTATCAAATAAATAAACATTTTTAAAAAAATAAGTAAAAAATTATAATGAAAATTATAAAAAGTAAAAGATAGTAACATTTAAAAAAAAAGAAAAATGTATAAAAGAAAGAAAAAGTGATAAAAAAGTTTTGTTTAAAAAAAATTAGAGGTGCACAGAGCCGTCAATCTCTTTTTCTGCAGCCCCTGTTATCAATGAACAGGAATCCTCTATACTGAGTGTTCCTGTTCAATCATAACATGAGGACAGAGTATGTTTACTATAACCACAATCATGAATGAACAGGAAGTGATGTAGATTACTTCCCATTCATTCATAATTGAGGATATAGTAACCATACTCTGTCCTCAATTATCCCCATTCAAACCGGTTTGGGGAAAAAAGGGGTGGAAATCATGGTTTTTTTGGGGGGGGGCCCCTTTAATGGTTTCTTGCACCGGGGCCCTGAGGTTTCTAGTTACGCCTCTGCTCCTGAGTTTAGCGTCACTTTAAAATATCACACATTCTGGTAAGCTATGAAAGAATATGTGCATATACTGTCACATCAATGCACTCAAAACTCAATCAGACAGCCAGAAGTGTACTCTTCCAGTATTTACTAAGCACATACAATGCTTGTGATGACTTGCATTCCCTGTTCCCTTATTTTAGTCATAGTATTTCCTTACAGAATAGACAGTAATGCATATTCATATCTCAACAATAATTCCATGAGTGAAAAGCCATTTATTATTCTAACCATTTGGAGCTCTCTAATAAACTCATCTGTTCATCTCTCCTAAGCAACATATGCACTGTCTGCGGCTGTCGTCCGATGTTTGACTAAGACTGTACATTGTGGCTGGAATGCCTTCCAGAAAATGCACCTCAATTATTATAGTTCACAGTAGTCATTTAAATAGATGAGAAAATAGCTTTGTGCTGGTAAAATCCTTTAGCTAAATTTTAATGTACTGTTAATGTACTCTAATGTTTGAAAATGTCATGCAACGTCATCTGCTGGTCCATGTGACCTCTTCTTTCCTAATCTGATGTCCTATTTACCTATGTGTACACTTTAATTCTAATAGACTATAAAGTGGCATTGACATCAGTTGTAAAATCAGTTTGTGCTTGGGAGACACGTGAGCACCTTTACCCTTACATGAGGGGATATGATGTGCGTGAAGGGATTTAATTGGAGGGGGATAATGCATATCAAGAGAGGATTTGATTAGAGGGGGGTAGTGCATATCATGAGGGGAATTGATTGGAGGAGGTAGTGCATATTATGAAGATATATGATTCAAGTAGGTAGTGCATATGATGATAGTATTTGATTGGAGGGGGGTAGTGCAAATAATGAGGGGATATGATTGGAGGAGTAGTGCATATCATGAGGGTATTTGATTGGAGGAGGTAGTGCATACTGCATATAAGGAGGATATTTGATTGGATGGGGTAGTGCATATAATGAGGTGATTTGATTGAAGGGGGTAGTGCATATCATGCCGAGATATTATTGGAGTGGGTAGTGCATATCATCAGGGTATCTGATTGGAGGGAGAAGTGCATATTATTAAAAGATTTGATTGGAGGGGGTAGTAAATATCATTAGAGGATTTGTTGGGAGGTGGAAGGTGCATACCATGAGGGGATATGAATAGAGAGGATAATGCATATCATGAGGACATATTATTATAGGGGGTAGTGTATATTATGAGAGTTTTTCGATTCGAAGGGATAAAGCTGTTCTGATTTTTTGCGTTGTGCTGTTTTTTTACGTTTGTTAAATTTGCACTATAAAAGCATTCAAATAGAATGTAACTGTTCAATAAAATAAATATGTAGAATATTATGCAGTGCATTTTTGTCATTTGAATATGTTTTGTTAAGGTGTGCAGCTCATATTTAAGGTATTTATGTAAACTGAATTATTACATAGTAGCGCTGTGTTATGTATAGGAGTGCGCAGCAAGGACGGCATAATATACTCTTTATATGAAGCCATACTAACTGTAGTTTTAGTTAAGTACAAGTATCGGAATAATCCTGTTGCTGCAGTCAGAGCAAGATCATCTAAACCTTTTTTAAACTGGCACTTTTCTAATGGGGAAATAGGTGACATAAAAAGCATCCAAAATCACCCTTAGTGTGAGGGAGGATTCTGCAGCCAACTTCCAGCTACAGAGCTGACCAAAAAAAATAGTAGAAACTTGTTTGATGTTAGCAATCAATAAGAAAGCTTTCTTCCGACATGGCTGAACTTTGGTTTCACTTACTCAGTCAATTTCCACAAATGCACGCTGCCTTCGATATAAGATTTAGCACCATTTCATTTTCCGTTGTTTTTCTTGAACAATTTTGTACTATTCCATTATAACTACAAGCACTATTTTATCCCAGAGAACAAATGGTACGCAAAGAAAGCAAATCCCAGGAGCAGTATAATTATTGTTTTTATCAGGGTTTCTGTCCAAAAAGTACATCTGACCCAGCGTGTAGCTTTTCACAAACAGGCTTTTTTTATTTTGTCTAAAATAATACTTCTTGGTATTTTGGCCACATTGGTTATTGTAGACCTCAGTGTATATACAACAGTGAATCTAAATTTGCATTTACTTTTGAAATCAAATCACAAAAGGTAATGATGTCAGTATAAGGCCCTCGTACTCAAAACCCGGCCCAATGGCTCTGGCCCGCCATTTTCTGGGCTGGGTTCACCACCTATTGGGCCCCTGTGGGTACTTTGCAAAGGAGCAGCGGGGTGCCAGGTGCTGGAACGCTCTCTGCATTTCATCAGCTGGTACTGAAACAAAGCAGATGCTGTCAGGCAAAGGGATCTGCGCCTGACAGTATTGTCCAGGCCGGTTGGGAAAGAAAGAGAGTGGAGTGAGAGCATGTGTTGAGTTAAGTAACCATTGACCACCAGTGTCAGGGGGTTAAATTGTACAGCTACTGACCAGAACACTGCTTCTGACTTCCCCCCACAGGGATGAATATTACTTCCCCTGACCAGCAATGTGGGAGGTTCAATAATAGCACTGCCACTGACCACCAATGTAGTGTGGTCAAATAATACAGCCACTGGCCACTAATGCAGGGGGGTTAAATAGCAATGCCACTGACCACTAGTGTAAGAAGGAGTTAACAGCACTGCCAGTGACAACCAATGTTGAAGGGAGGAGGTTTAGTAGTACTGCCACTGACACCAATGCAGGGGCTTACTATTACAGTCACTGACACCAATGCTATGGGATATTTTTGCGGCCCCAGATACCAATCTTGGTGGTTATTATTGTGGCCACTGGCAACAATGCAGTGGGTTGTTATTGCGTCCACTTACACCATTGCTGGGGGGTTTTATTGGAGCCTCTGACACCAATACTTGGAGTTACTATTGCTTCCACTGACACTAGTGCTGGGAGTTATTACTGCCACTGATGCTGGGGGATTTTGTTTTGCAGCCACCAGCACCAAAACTGGGAGTTACTATTACTGACACTGACAGAAGTGCTGCGTTATTATTACTGATGCTGTGGGCTTTTTTTTTTCAACCAATGACACCAATGCTGGGGGTAATTATTGTGGCCACTGACACCAATGCTGGGAATTACTATTACTGCCACTAATGCCGATGCTGCAGGCTTTTTTTGCAACCACTGACACTAATGATGGGGGTAATTATTGTGGCCATTGACACCAATGCTGAGAGTTACCAATACTGCCACTGACACCAATACATGGAGTTACTATCACTGCCACTGACACGAATGCTGGGGTTTTTGTTGTAGCTTCTGACACCAATGCTGGAGGTAATTAATACTGCACTGACACCAACTATCACCTTCTCTTTTGTGTGCAATGTGGTATGCTACAAAAACTGCAGCAGGAGCCAAATGTTTAGGTGTTATGTGTGCTACTGTCCATTCATTTTGAATAGGATGCATTATTAGATGCAATGCACCTTAACGCACAATAACTCGCTGCCATTTGGCAGCCCTCTGGAAATGTTGGGCACTGCAATTGGTCCTCTAAAATGTTCAAGTTGACCACCTGTGATATCTAGGGATATCACTAGAACTTGAATTTATTGTTTCCAAAATTCAGGTCAGTGGAGCAAAAACAGCACAAATTCACAGGGACTGGCAACTTCCAAATGCTTGCCTCCCAACTACACTGCTAACCTTTATTCTGGGTTTTGGAACATTCTTTGGATATAAAATGTTATTTTCTGACACCTGACACATTAAAGTCATCAGATTTATCACTGTAAGGAGTACCTGTGGCATGTAATGAGAAAAATAAAAAGGAAATAAAAGGACACTACTGCCATATTTTGATTAAGTCCTGCAATACAGTAGTTCTGTAATGACATCTGATCATTCATATTAAAACTTACTCGGTATAGAGGTAAGTGAAACCATCTTTTTTATTTGAACGTTGATTAAAGTGAACATTTCAATTTTCCAAAAAATTAAATATAGTGGTACGGAGTCTGCTCTGTCAGCTGATTCAAATGTACTCCTTCTTTAACCAAAATATACAACCCAAGCAGAGTAAAAGGCTCTATTACTGATATGTATATTTTTTACTTTTTGTCAGAGGAGCAAAGCCCTCATCTCTGTCTCCTACCACTACCCCCAGTAAGTGAGCATGCATACTGCCCTGCAGAAGCAGCGACATATGACTGTCATTGGGTGGGCTGGGGTTTTTGGGGCAGTAAATGATAACATGGCTTCATCGTCTCTATGCTTTGTGGGAAGCAAAATAGTGGCACCCAATGAAGGAATAGCCAGATCTTGGAGGACAAATGAATGCAGAGTGAGTTGTTTATATGCTGAAAAGTTCATATTTGGAGGGAATTCTGTGAACACTGGAAAAAGAAAAGCCCTAATAAAACATAAAATGCGTCTTTCAATCAGTTTTAAAAGATGGCTTGATATACTGTTAGTCAAGAACTAGAGACTAGGCGCATTGATGATATCTTTGGATGTCTGATAAATGTACTACTTTACTGATTACGGATATTTATTACAGTAAAAATGGATAACTTCTGAATGATTTTTCTTTTGCCCATGGCCAGAGCCAAATGGGTCATAACTGGAGCAGCAATAATGGGTTATTTCACACAAGCACATGATGTTACAATGTAATAAGGTTCACTAAGAACAAAAGCAATGGTTGTTCTCAAATATATACAGTGTGTAAAAACCTTAAAGTTATTGAGAGTATGACAACAACACTACATGGAATTTTCCGTTCATTTTGCCAAGTACCTTTGAGGTTTCTCATGAAACGCCAGTGTTCTCAATTCCTAGCTGGGTTAACGACTCATTTCTTTACTAATTTGCTCACTAATCTCTGCTGCCAATTCAAAAAACTCAATCAACATTTCAATCCATTGAGCTCTCAGCCATAAACATTGTTGTTCTTTCTTCCAGACATTCCAGCTAGAAACACATGAGGCAAAAATAGCCAATTGGTCGTGGTTATTAATATTATTATTTTTATTATTTTAAATCCTAATTGAAATGGAAAAAAAGACAATATGTTAAGCAGTATAAGATAAAAACCCAGTTTTACTTCTGTATATTTTTCAATTAGATTAGATGGTCCTTGGTAGTTGTTTAATTCCCTTTCCAGGAACACTGCAGAATCACAGAGTAATCCTGTACTCCAGCTGTTTCACACATGATTCTACAAACCCAAGATCTAAAGAGTTCGGAGGCTATGCATTTGTTAACTATCACCAGTTCTGAAAACCATACACATTTTGGTGCCTGGCCAATCAGCTCATTTGGCTGCACCAGGAGTTAATGGACCAACTGGCATTGTATCTTTCTGTGGAGTAGGCTGTAGCCAAGCTTGGAGCACAATTCCTGATCAAAGAGAGACTACTGATTTTAAGAGGCTGTAAAGAAAGAATTAAAGTAACAACTAGAAAATAAAGCAGGTAGTAAGAGCGAGAGGTGACAAAACTACAGTGGAACTGTTAGACAGAAGTTCTGGTGTATCCATTCTGAAAGAGAGAGTAGAATCACCATGTAGGGTGGCATTCTTGCCTTGTTACCTGCACCCAGGAAACAATTATTCCTCTATAATCACGCAATATATGTAATTTTTTGGGGGGTTTTTTGGATAAATTAAGGCTTTTCACACTTTAACAGAGCTCCCTAAGAGTAGAAAGAATCGTTCCACAAGACAGCTTCAACTGATGCCAACAATGACAGACTGGAGAAATTTGAGCCACTAGTGAGAAGAAGGATGCTTCTGTTTGGCTCTTTGAAATTCAAATTTAAAACCACCATCAACTCTCATCCCTATTACAGTTTCTATAAACACAGGTGAGTGGTGAGCCATGAAGATATGAAATATCTGCCCTTTAGCATCTTCCAAGGACTGCCTATAATAGTCAAAATCGGCAACTTTTAACTCATGTCAATGGACTACCTTAGTTTTTTTTTTTAACACTTAAATAGTTTTAGAGAAAACTATGGACAACAATGTTGCCCAAATAAACATTTTACATGTTCCAACTCAGTGCCCATTTCACTATTCTTAACCATTACACTATGTACTATTCTGCAGCATTGATCACAAAGCATTAGATAAAGAATGATTTGTCTAGCTTGGCCAACAGAAAAAACGTGATCATTGGTAAGCTTTGCCAATATTTCACCAAAATTTCACCAAATTAGGTTGTTAATGTTGTTTTTAGGTCTTTTAAAAGGGTTTTGAACTAAAACTATGTTATTACTATTAATTGCAACCTCACAATGAAATTCACTTTAAATCATAAGACATTACAAATTCAAAGAAAAACCCTTGCACACCAGGGACCTTAATAGAAAACTACATGTCCAGCTCGTTTAGCGGACTAGCACAAAGAACAGCAAGAGTGAACAAGCTGAGTACATTCTAAGGACTGCCTGTCTAACTTTTCTCACTCCCCCACGAAATATTAAATAATCTATCTTACACCCTTTAACCCTTTCACGGGTTCACGAGGTCCTTGATGCCTAGATGTCCAGATCACATTTAGCAATGTCAATATGTAATGGTTACCTTAACAATAACGGTTTATGCTGTTTTTAGGGACATTTTATTTGAGACATTGTTTTAATAAATATCCTGCTCAGTTTTTTTTATTATAGGCTAACAAATGGATGAAAACATGAAAACACATTTGTTTTTTACAAAAAATGTCAAACATGTATAAAATACTTTTAACTTTTATACTTTAGCTTTGTGTTGTCTTTTTTTGTGTATATTGGTTGCACTGAAAAAGAAATGCACCAACAGCCTGCACTGTCAGTGACAGCTGTTTACAAACAAAATGGTGATCATTTCATAGCTGGCACGCTGACCACATGATCGGGAACCACACTGATTGGTTCTTGATCTTAGTGGGGACCAGACCAGTTAGCATCAGCCTCATCTTACAGCTAGCAGTATACAGTGTTACCTGTCCGCTGTCAAGCAGAAATGTGAAATAACTTTCCTTCTGCACAGAACATGTTGCAAGGGAAGAAAAATCTACAGATTGCAGATGGGAATGGGTTATGATTAATATCAATAATATATTAATGATATTGTTGTTATTATTATAATGAATCTTAGAAGTTATACACACTTACACATTGACCAAGCATGCCAATGGCCATTTTAACTAATTTCCTAAGGAAGGTCAAAATCACAGATGTTGGTGAGCCTTAATGATGAGACTACTTGAGCAATATACAATTAGCAGCATGCTGTAAAAACCCTTCACACGGATTTTCTGGGTTTTATTGTTTTTTTTTAAATTAAAGTTAACATCATTATTTAACAATAATTTGTTATGCAGTTCTAATCTGCAGGAATTGTCCTCCAATATAAACTGCTACCACATTCCAATAGGCTCTCTCCCTTTCTTTGCTTAACAATAACTCGTTGAATAGATTAATACCAACAAGTTCTTCTCTCACTGAAGCTGATGAAGAACAAGGTACATTTGACAAGTAATATCAAACTGACAAGCAATCCTTTGTTAATTTATTATCAGTCATGTGCATTATCTGCTGTTACACTGTAACTTTTTGTACTAACTGTGAATCTTTTGTGTGCTAAAGGAAGAGCATATTATCAAAAAACGCAAGAGGTCTGCAACATTATAAAGTGAATCTGACATTCAGCAAACATTCACTGCAGGTGAATCTTTGGGGACCATAGGTTTTAAATAACAGTGATTGATTCTCCACCAGAGAATGTTTGGCGATGGTCACATTCATTGTTTTATAAATAGATCCCCAAATAAAACAGAGAAGAAATGCTTACTTTACAGTTTTACTACCAATTGAAAACAACTCAAAAGATCCCACCCTACCTAAATGAGTCCCTACCTACTGTATATGATAGCACTGCCACAGCAGTTATCAAACACTATAAAGCTTTATTCTTAAAAAAAAAAGGTCCAAGACCTACTTAGTGTGGAGTCACCCCGGGTACAAAATGCATAAAGACCCCAGTAAATCCTGACCCCTAATGTAGAGACTATGAAAGACCTTTTTGGAAGTACAAAAGATTACATCTTTCCAAACTGTATTCACAAAGCAAGGTAAATATGCTGGGTGAGGCCATACAAAAACAAATGTACAAAATAATTGATACAACAAGTATCATTATTAAAGTTAAACACATTAAAACATTCCATAATCTGATTTAAAGGAGTTTTAAAGTCGCAGAATATACTACCCTGTTATAACATCATCATTGTAATAGGAATACATACTAGAGTTGGTTTTGATAATGCACTCAAAGCTTACTTGAGAAAAATTCCTTGTATGTAGTGAGTGCTGCCTTCTGTCTGCCCATCACTTTCCACAACTTACTGGATTCCCAGTGTGCTTTGCATCTCTTTCCCTGCTACTTGATGTGATGCAATCTCAATTTCTCAAGACTACATATCCCATCATGCATTGCTTCCAGCAAACAATGCTGATGTGACATTGTGAGAAGTTTAGACACTGTAGTTGTAGTTGTAGTAGGCAGGCTTAGTTGGAGTAGTGACACATGGAAGCGCAAATTCACAGGGTGGAGTGAAATTGTGTCAGTGCATTAAAGAAGTACATCCTATGGGCATCTTCATGATGTAAGTTTACAAACTTCTTGATTGATATGGTTATTAGGATTAGGATAGAACGTATGGAAATTCAATATAGAAATACAAATTTATTTTTCATTTTTGACCATAGATACCCTTATCTCTTGCAGTACTAGCCCAGAGAATACAGTATACACAAACTCATGCAAAAATAAATCAGTACCTAGTTTGAAATTGTCCCTAACATGGAGCAAGAACTAACCTGACCCTTTAATCACTAAATATCAAACTTCAACAAGTGCATACATCTGTATGTATGTTTTCTTCGCAGATTTTGCCACAGCTCTCACCAACAATACATAATAATACATTTTTAAAAAGTACAAAATATCACTTTAAGACAGTATTAAAGAGGAAAGTAACCATACTGCCTGCGTTTCCCTTAGCTCCCAAGGCTTTAATCGACTGTAAAGATCCACAAAATACAGACTCCAGCACCTTATGTAGCGCATTTAGCAGCTTAAAGCTGGCCATACACCTATAGATTATCTGCAGAATTTCTATTGTCAGACGGAAAAAGTGCAACAGATTCCTCCATCTACACTAAAGTGTATGGATGGAGGAATCTCCCACTGGGCCAAGCTTCAGTACCTTGCTAATTGGCCCCGCTGGCTGTCAAAATACCTGAACAACCTGATTGGATACAGGCATTGTTCAGGTATTTTGAGAGCCAGCTGGGCCAACTAGCAAGATACTGAAGCTTGGCCCAGTGGGCAATTCCTCCATCCTCACAGTTTAGCATAGATGGAGGAATCTGTTGCACTTTTTCCATCTGACCATAGAATATCTGCAGATAGGTGTATGGCCAGCTTAAGCGTGCGGACCTCACCCAAGAAAGTTTCACCTGGATGGCTTAACCCTGTCAAGGTTATTGTAAAAGATTAACACAGCCCTGCGGGTCTTATGGACAAAAAACAAGAAGGAGGGTCTCAGTGTAGGGTCAATTAAATTATAGAGTTACTGGTCCTGAAAAGAGAAAGAGAGCACAATGGGGTTGATTTAAGGTGCCTATACACCTATCGATTTTCGTTCGGAAATCATCAACTAATGGCCTTTTGAACAATAATCAATCAGTTGATGGGACACCAATGATTTTAATTACTGTACTTTTGGCTGAATTTCCTCAATCGGTCAGGCTGGAAAACGTTTTTCAAATCGTACGAAAATCGATGGATTAGTGGCATTTTCGGACGAAAACAAATTGCAGCAAGAACACTGCACATGCACAAACGAAAATCTGTTCTGTCGATCGACAAAATTTGGTGAGTTAGCATTGCTAATGAACGATTATTGAAATCGACATTGGTCTGCGCTTGATGGGCTGTTTAAGCCAGAATTGAAAGAGGGAAAGAAAACTCCAGATCGAAAATCTATAGGTGTATGGCCAGCTTAAAAGTAATAGAGACTGTCCACCCAGCAAGGTGTATACCGAGCTTTGTAAATAAAATGAAGCAGTGTTCTCTTTAATCAGCCAACCATGTTGTAGCAGCAGTCCTGTTTGCTTAATTTCTCTCACACATGATTAGGTATTCCAAGTGAACACATATTAACCTTATTTATGATTATTCTCCTAGGTCTTTTTTGTGTTTGTTCTATAGTAAAGTAGAAGTGTTTGATAATGAGTTTCTTTATTATGATCCACTGCTGTGAGAACAGTCTAAGCCAAATTATTTGTTTCTTTCTTTATACCAAAGATTTTCATCTTTGTGGGGAAAACTATCTTTGTTGGTTAAATATTGTAGAGATGGTTTCTCTACAAAAACATTTGCATGACCTCTTCATGGTGTGTGCGTTAACTTACAATACCTTTTCTCCACTAATTTAAATCACTAACACTTGATTTCCTAAAGGTGCCCATACACCTAACAATTATCAGAGAGATTTCCGGCCGCAATCGCATTTTCATCAGAAAATCGTCCAGTTGATGGGAAGTGCACAGCCGCAATTACTGTACAGCTGGCCGATTTTCGTCTTTCAAGCAGCCTGGAAAATTCTTGTCGAGTTGAACAAACATCAAAAGGAATAGTGGTGTTTTTGTACAACAAAAATCACACGATAAAAACTGCACCTGCGGAAACGAAAATGTGACCGTTCGATCGACAAAAATCAGCCAGTTAGTGGTGCTGACGAACAATAAACGCGAAGTACATTGGTCTGTGCATGATGGGCTGTTTGAACGAAAATTGAACGAGGGTGCGATGTTGGGACAAAAAAGTTATAGAATGGTTGTAAGGGGTATGGTTTAGGCTGGCCATACACAGAGGTTTCTCGGTCTGTTCAGAGATACCAGCAGGCTGAATGAAAGAAATCTAACACATTCATCCACCCCTGCCAGGCTGTTGCATTTTGACAGCCAGCGCCCACCGCTGTCAAAATTTCCAATCAATCACTGCAGCCGATTCCGCAACAATTTTCGACCCAGCTTATTCTAAAATATTGATTGCAAAATTAAGGTGGAACTACACCATCCTATTCCCAGCCAAGAAAGGTGTCATCTTAACCTCTGTTTAGATTGCAGTTACCATGGTGCTGCACATGTGATCAGCTAGGACACCAGACATTTGAGGCCTAGAAAGTTTGGATAAGAGATGAAATAAGCACACTGGCAACCTTGATAGTTGGCATGCCTGATTTGGGAGACATTAAATTGATGGGTGATGTTCCTCTTTAATTTTGGCTAAGCCAGATGGGGCCAGCAGGGCCATCCATAGCTCGATTTCAAGCAGTATATGTCCAACTTAAGTCTCACATCTTTCTTTCTAATCCTCCAATCCCTGTCTGCCTTTTATTCCGTCTGGCTTTATTACTATCCTGAACCCTTTATTTTATTTTGTTGCCTCATTTGTTTCCTCCATCATTACCTCTCTTTTCAGTTCTTTACCTCAGGCTTCACCCTGTGGCAACAGCATACAAAATATTTAAAGTGGAATTAAGCGTAAGTTCACTTTTAACAATTAAGCAGGCATTAAGCAGTATGGAAGAAGTTGGCTTGAGGTAACATTAGAATTATAAACTGAGAATTGCATGGGCTCTGGTTCAAGTTCATGTGATCTAAAGAGAGCATTGAATCATATGGCATGCAGCATCTCTGCATTTGTGCACAGCTACACAGCCTAAAATGGAAGCACTGAAGGACTAGACTACGTAGGGGAATTTCAAATACCCCTATGTAGTCTACCTAAATGTTTGAAGCAAACCTGCATTTTGAGTTTTGGTACACCTCTATAAATCTGAGGATATTCCTTGTGATCTGATCTCAAGTTGGACATTGCCCCCTGCTCTGAGCCCTGAAAACAATCAGTTTCCATCTCACTACTAAAGCTGGGTGTACACAGTTTTATTTTCTTAATTCAATCTGTGGACTGAACCAATAAAATATATCAGATTTCTCCATCATGAGCATGGACGAATACCCTGCTATTTTGCATTGTATTGTGACAGTGACAGCCAGCCGCTGTCAGAATACACAGCGGAGTTGTTTGGCTACAAGTTCCGTTCGGCAGAAGATTATCCAACCTGCTCCTTCGATTATCTAATCAAGAGATGCCAGTCAGAAGGGTGCCAACAGGGGTACCCACTGTGAGAATTTCGGATGGTTAATCAATGACCTGTCGAAATTCACACAGTGTATAGCCTATTTAAGTCCACAGTTGCCCTGAGAACAAAAAAACACACATAGAACACATGGTATGTGCACTACAGGAAGGCAGCCTCAACAGGTTTATGTATGCCCATAGTCTGCGCACTTGGCTGTCAAAACCACAATCTCCCCATTATCATTTCTTATAAATTAAATATTAGAGAACTAATTCTCCACTTCAGACAAATGCCAAATGATCCAGGGGGCACAAAAGAAAAGAATGCATTGAGTGCACTTGAAAGGCTGCAAATGTGGTACAGCAGGAGACACTTACACAGGCACCAGACTCCACTGCTCTCTTAAAAGCGATATACGGTAGACTGCTTTTCAAGGGGCAGTGAATGCCCAGCACTCAGGAGGCAATACTGCCACCTTCTGAATGCGTTTTGTTTTATATATATAATCCCAGTGGAACTTTTCTGTTACACTAATGCTCTTTACCAACGCCGTTGCAGCATGGTCCCAATCATGGAATGATTGCGTTTGGCAAGTGGCACCGCCTGCAGACATGACATGCCGTATATTTTGTGCAGCAACGTGACACAAAGCATGACACTGTGCTGACATTGCAACCGGGGGGAGCCGTAAAACCACAGATCAACCACCTGGTTTTGCCTCCTCCTTGCTACCCACGTAAACAAGGCCTTTAAATAAATGTTTTCATTTGCTTCACATAGATATTGATATAGGAATATTTGAAAGTGCAGTACATATAGTATTTATTGCATGCTGTATATTTACTAATGTGTGTGATTATTCTGCAATCCATCTTGAGGCCTAATTGTACAAATAAACCATTCTAGAAATATACATTTTTCACTGACTATTTTAACTGGATATAGTGTGCAAAGTAGTGGGTTAACAGGTAGCTGTGATTTTTTTGTTTGTTTTAGAAATTTGGAGGTAAAACCCTTTATTTTTGTAGTGCTTCCTTTGGGGTTTAATTAAAAGCACAGTAATTGCATTTTGAATACCTGGTCTCTGTTGTCACTCCAAAGGTCAGCCAGCAAATGGCTTTAACATAAACTTTAAACTGAGTAGTATTTTATTAGGTAATTTGTGAACACAATCAAAAACAGCATCTCAGAGGTTGGGTATTTAAAACCAAATAGTAGTTATAAAAGAGTGAAATTAGATATTAGGTTTTATTACACAACCCCATTTAGTGGTTTTCAGATGCTTGTTTTCCGTGTAGTCATCTAAAATGAAATGCATTAGCCTCTACTTTAGTTTTCTTCACTAATATCTACTTGATCTGACAACTACTGTACAGTATGGTTTCATATCGGCAGAACTAATTTAAAAGTGAACCTGTCCGATTTATTTCTTCATGTACATGAGATATGAGGTATGGGGAGCATGTGGTATCCTCCAATGATGGAGTTCTCAGGGTCAGCTAGTATGCCCAATCACTGTCACATGTTGAAGGTTGTGATGTTGCCGTTTCCTCTAAGCTATAAAAACAACTAACACCAGGTATTTTGCAGCAGATATGATGACGGAAGGAGCAGTGGGGGAGCACTCCATGAAGGTGAGTATGGGGTAGGCTTTAGGGTGTGAGGTTGGTTGGGGTGTAGGCTTTAAATAGACCCTGTCGCTTTGCCATGAATATGTGTGTATGCTACTTAATGTGTAAGTGGAACACTTACAGATAATTATTATCTCCCACAGAGATCAAAGTTCTTCCCCTGGCAATGCCTTCATTTGCTTTTCTGTCCAGCAGAATAAACCCATCTTTGTTTAAATATTATTCAGGGTCATTATCTATTTCCCCTTTCCTAAAAATGGGAAATTAGAAGATAAGCCTGTAAGTGAACCTCTAACAGAAATTTAATAACAAAGTTATTTGCACTAGCACAAACCACCACTTTTTTATTTACATAATGCCTTTACCCTTTTTTCTTTTTCAAATTTTGTTTGGTTACATGTGTATCAGTAGTGGGGTTTTTGGAGTTAGTTTGTAAGGCAAAACTGAGATATTGCTTTTGCAAGTATGTTTGTATCCATGACATTTGTTTATTTCATATGTGTCCTCAATTGTTGTTTGCTTTTAGTTGTCTTGTACAGCATATTTTATTGACTGACCCAGGCTGATACAACTCGGGGCTCAATTTGAGTTCCCTGGCAGTTCATACTATTTTGCCAGGGACTGGTGTATAGATATTCATTGGGGGGTCTTTAAAAGTTTTTAAGTGTTTTTAATCTTGTGTGATTTTTTTTCAGATTTTCTTTTAATTCTTGTATGGTGGTCTGTTGATATGTAATAGAGTTGTTTCATTTTTCATCTACATTTGTGATGTGGACAATTGTATTTTTGGGGGTACTATTTTTGTGTCTTTTTTCTGATTCAGCCATGACAGGTAGCTTTGGAAGGTTGCTCTATGTATGTCCAGGTGCTTACACTTCATTCTGTACCTGTAGCTGATTCAACCCCCCATCGCCCCGTCCTCAGTGACAGGTCTCTTTAATCTTTTTTAAATTTCTTTAAGAAACATACGTATTTGTCGACCACTGCCTGTGGGGACTCTAATGTCAGTTTCGTCCATAAGTGCACTCCACAGACCTGTGGTTTAATCTATAGATAAATACCTGAACATTGCTATGAACCTTTAACCCTTTCCACTAAACCCTTCATCTTTTGACAGCATGTTGTAGAGAGTACAGACAACCATCCTCCTAATGCCATGTGGTATAGGCAGAAAATCCAATTTATATTTGTGTTACAGATTCTTTTTGACTATTTGTCATGTACCGTTACCACTTATCGAGCCTGATTTCTCATTTCTACCATGTCAATGGGAGACAAGAAGTAGAAAGATCTGAATTTTTCTTTACAAAATATCAAAGCACAAGCATACCCAGATATTCATTTCATGCATTAACAGTTGTATGAAAAACTGTGCATTTACTGCTTGACTAATGAGTAATGTTCAGCCTCTATCAATTACCATGGAGATGCAAAAGCTACTAATCCATCAAAATGTATCACTGTGATATATTACAAAATGTCTTGTAATTGAGAAATACCCTCCCCCACAATAAGTCCCATGAATAAAAAGGAAAGTGCTTGTGTTGCCCATAGCAAACTGTTCCAGCTGTCATTATTTTAGTGCTGGTGTGCTGACTACGATGAGAAATAAAGACTATTCCAACTTTTCTATTAATTATTCTTGAGGAAAAATAAGGTGGTTCTCTAATCTTTTTCAATCTTCTTTTTCTGCCTTCTGTCTATAAAGAGAGACTAAGTTGCCAATTTATAGTAATCTGCATGAAGATGTGATCACTTTAATTACAAAACAAGACGTGCATATCTGTTAATGTTATATCCTGATGTCTTTCCCAGACCATGGAAACTAAAAATGCTCTCTAGAGATTTATTGTTGCAGAGCAGATGGTGCAATCTGGGTCCACCTGTGTGGCATATCAGAAGGCTGTTCAGAAATATACACAGTAAACAATATCAGTGACCAAGATTTTCCTTTTATGACAAAATAAAATACATACAAGCCCAGTTGTCCAAGAACATTCACCTGACAAAGGCAAAGAATTTTAGATCACTTGCACACGTGGGTTACTGTCATCGAAAATTAAGCATGTTGGGTGGAATACCTGCATGTACCAGGGGATATCACATAACATTTGCGCAGCACATATGCTGAGATTGCAAATGTAAAATAAATTAGCCCATCTCCTTGCAAATAAAAACACACTCCATTAATTTGCAACTAGCCAATTCCAGCACATACCCATACAAAACCCTTTCCAAGCACTACTTTACTTACCCGCCATCATTTGACTCTTCATGGCACCTTTTCCATGAGTGAAGACCAGTGATTCACTGCTGCAGTAAAAGCCTGCCAGCAACCAGTCTTGATCCCCCCCCTCCTCATTGTGTCATTGTGATGTCCTCACCCTGCTGCTGGAGTCTTCAGGACGCCATTGATGGACAGCCATTGGTAAGTGATGATTGACTAAATCTGCGCTCCTACCCTGTTTCCCCGAAAATAAGACCTACCCCGAAAGTAAGACCTAGCACTATTTTTCAAGATTCCTGTAATATAAGACCTACCCCGAAAATAAGACCTAGTTTGGTGGTAGCATGTGAGGGGGAAACTTGAAGAGCAGGAGTGATGGTATCAGCCTGCAGGGACATGTTGTATTAAGGGGATGACAGGGGACTCCCTCTGGCCAGCGCAGTACCAGGGAGCACTCCAGTACCATACTTCACCAACTGCTGTCCCCCTGAAGGCACTGTTTAATGTAATGGTACTGTACAGTACTGTAATGTGTACCGGTAAATGGTACCGTACTTTACCGCGCTGTCCACTGTCTGCTGTCCACACCGCTGCACCGCTGGTACCACTGTCCCTGGTGGCAAAGCATGCCAGCACTGTAGAAAGCAAGGCTGCGGCGGCGGAGGGAGCAGAGCCGCATTAGCAGATACTTCCTCTATAGCTCCAGCTACTGTGACAGGCAGAGTGATACCAGATAACTTTAGATTGTTGTACATTTTGTTGCACAGTAAAAAAAAAAAATAAGACATCCCCTGAAAATAAAACCTAGTGTGTTTCTTGGGGGCAAAAAAAATATAAGACAGTGTCTTATTTTCGGGGAAACACGGTATCTATAAATAAAGAACTAAACAAAATAGCTGCCAGCCCAATAATGATAAGTATCATTCAACAGTATTATTTATTTGGTGCACTGCGCTTCCCCCACCCTCAACAATTAATTAACCTCTAATAAAGTGTCAATGTGCAACCTCAACATAAAAAATCCTCAAATCTAGGCCGGGTTCACACCTGGGCATTTTACAGCGCTGATCGAGGCGCTGTAAAATGCTCAAACAGTGAAGTGCCATACTTCCCTTTGGGAATGGTTCCCACCTGGGAGTATTTCAGCCCAAACAAGTACAGGAGCTTCTTTGGGGCATTTTTCCCCACGTTTCCATTGGTATTCCCGAGTGTGGCTCGGGGTTAACAAAGCGGTTAACCCCGAGCCACACTCGGGAATACAGCGT
>NW_017306736.1:335410-338550 GCF_000935625.1 Nanorana parkeri
GGGTGGGGCTGGGGGTAAGAAAGGCGGTCACCCCCGAGCCACACTCGGGAATACAGCGTAGGACTTACCTTGTCCGCGATCCCCGCTGTGTCCTCCGGCGGCTGACGACTTCCGGGTTCCGTCCCTTGTGAGCGGCCGCGTCACAGGGTGGCGGAGCCGGCAGGAAGTTTGAAAGTGGAAAAAATAAATTAAATAGAGAAAATACGGGGGGAAAAATCATACGGCCAGTGAAACGCATGTTTCACTGGAATGGAAAAACGTGCTACAAAATGCGAAAAAAACTAGCAGAAAAAATACGCCCAGGTGTGAACCCAGCCTCAAATGCAAACTCTATCAATTCAGTTGATCATTTGAAATACTTCAAATAACATAAAAAATTGTCCAGAAAGTCTTATCTATCCACCCCAGATGCTTAATCCAAAAAATGTATTCCACAATCAATGCTCGTCAGAAAATCCTTGCAAGTTCATAGATAAAAATTCCCAGTGCAAACCACCTCCTTATGCAGTGTGTGATAATATTTGTCACCACTCTTTACACCCCACTCACCAGATTTCCAACAAGGCTATGCATGTTAGATGGTCGGTAACTATTTTTACTCCGAATCCCAACGGTATAATTTGATCCCGGGTCTCAATAAGTAGTAGTATTTGGTCAAAGCTCTCTCAGAATTCCAACAAGGTCATGCGTGTTAGATGGTTGGCAGCATTTTTACTACGAATACCAACGATATAACTTGTCCTGGGTGTCCAAGCCCAATCTGGATTTTTTCAATTTACTCAAAAAGGAAGATAGAGAACCAACATAGCATAACATCCTTTTTAAAAACGTTATTAAAACAGTTAAACACGCTTACAGCTTTTAACGAATTGCATTTTCATGTAAAATATCCATCTCTGGAAAGCAGCTTACACTGTCCTAAAATCCTCCAGGCCTAAATGGAAACTTTGTCTCCCCTCCGGATCGAGAAAAAATACCTTTGAAAAAAGTTTCTATTCTTCCTGGAGCTGTGTTAGGGAACATAAGGCATCGCTGTGACTGCGTGGACAAGCCCACACGACATGTTTCATCATCAATCAACTTTCTCAAAAGGACATGCGCACGCTGTCACAATCGCTCCCTGTTTATTTATACTAGTCTATACTATGGCCCAAATTAACCACCGGGTATGGCTATCACAATTGCTGACATTGAGTTGAATGCACAGCTACATGTGCTTATATTAAACCTATTCAGAAACTATAAATCAATTCTTTAAAATATCTCTAAAAAATTAGAAGCAACACATTTTATTATCTCTAAAACATCTTATATATGACAGTGACAAATAACTTTAATATAATACATAGAGAAATTAGCATTGAAAACAAGAGGACTCAAAATGTAGGGAGGAAAATCTATAATTCAGTTACAAACAGACAAAAGATGATGTTAATTATTACTTGAACGCTTTCTAAAAGCCCCTTTTATTACTGTCAAATGGATATTATTTGTTATTTAAGAAGCAGTTTAGATCCAATTCTATGTTTAACCCTTTCCGATACATAGGGGGTCTATTCACAAAGCTGCCGAAGGATCTGGCCGTAGCTTCGGCCGATCCTTCGGCTAGCTTCGGCACCAGGACCCCTTCGGTTCAGGAGAACCGAGGGGGTGCTAAACTGCCCTCGGCAAAGAAAATCAAACCCTTTGGGTCTTTATTGTGTACTTGTTTAACATATTTTGAGACACTGTGATTTTGGAATCCATTTTTTATATTGTTTATTATTATTATTATTACATAGGATTTATATAGCGCCAACAGTTTGTGCAGTGCTTTACAATGTAAGGAATACATTACAATTACAATACAATTCAAGACAGGATGGTAAGACAGGATGGTAAGGAGGGCCCTGCCCCTGAGGGCTTACAATCTGAAAGAGGAGGGGGAAATGATACATGAGGAGGTAGCTGTGTGGGGATGAATTGTTTGAGAATGTGATGGTTCAGTGGTTAGGTTGAGGTGGGATAGGCTTCCCTGAAGAGAAGAGTCTTCAGGGAACGCCTAAAGACAGTCAGGGTGGGAGATAGACGGACAGGTTGGGGTAAAGAGTTCCAGAGGATGGGAGAGACTCTAGAGAAGTCCTGGAGGCGAGTATGGGAGGAGTTGACTAGGGAGCTGGAAAGCAGGAGGTCTAGGGAAGAGCGGAGCGGAAGGTTAGGGTGATATTTTGAGACAAGGTCTGAGATATATCCGGGGGCAGAGTTGTGGATGGCTTTATAAATGACTGTTAATATTTTGAATTTTATCCTCTGGGCGAGTGGAAGCCAGTGCAGGGATTGGCAGAGGGGGGTTGCAGACACTGAGCGGTTGGTCAAGTGGATGAGTCTGGCAGCTGCATTCATGATAGACTGAAGGGGGGATATCCTGTGTAGTGGAAGGCCAATGAGGAGGGAGTTACAATAGTCAAGACGAGAGATAACAAGGGAGTGGATGAGTAATTTTGCGGTTTCCTTGGTGAGGAAAGAGCGTATTTTGGAGATGTTACGAAGGTGAAGGCGGCAGGATTTGGATAGTGATTAGATGTGGGGAAGAAAGGTGAGGTCCGAGTCAAGGATGACACCTAGGACCCTGGCATTGGAGGAGGGGTGGATAGTTGTGTTATCACTCTCAACTGAAAAGTTGGGGGAAGGTGCACGGGCAGGGCCGGCGCTAGCGCAAGGCAACATGGGCACTTGCCTTACGGCGCCAGGGAACAGGGCGGAAAATTGACAATTAAAAAAAGCCTGTAGGCACTGCAGGGCGCAGCCCTGGGCCTCTGCATGAGGGCCCAGCAAACAGCCGCCTGAATACACGGGCGCGCTGAGATGGACACACACACAATGGTGTTTTTCTGCAGCCTCTCCCATCAGGAAACAAACAGAGGAGGTGAAGGTAAGTTAATAAATAAAATCATTATTTTTTGTAGCCCAATTGATGGCATTGCTGTATAAAGTACAGCTGGTATTTGTAGTTCTATATAGCTTGTCGCATTCTGCATTGCAGCAATGCAAAATGGCACCCTCTATAGAGGACTACAAATCTCAGCAGTACTTTATACAGCAATGCCATTTTTCCAACTTTTTTTGTGGTTGCTAAAGGAGATATGGGTTAGGGGGGTTTG
>NW_017306736.1:338952-339806 GCF_000935625.1 Nanorana parkeri
GTTCAGTACCTTATTCTCCTCCAATGTTAAAATCTTTTTTATTTATCTACCGGTATATTGTACTGAAAGGTCTGTGCTAAATGATAAAGAAAAATCTTTTTTCACTTTATTCCTTGGATTTTGTTCTAATAATATTATCCTATTTAAAGTCTTCACTTTGTTCTTTATACTCTTCACCTCTCCTTCATTGTACCCTTTTTCTATAAACCTTTTCTCTAGTACTTTAGCCTGTTCATCATATTGGTTATTAGAGGCACAGTTTGTTTTAATTCTAATAAATTGACCTTTGGGTATATTTGCTATTTATTTAGGATGATGGCAGCTTCCTTTTGGAATATACCAATTCCTATCAGTGGGTTTAAAAAAGGTTTTTGTGTGTATCTCCTCTTTTTGTGCATAAATGCAAAGATCTAGAAATTTCACCACTCCTACTCCAATATTCTTAGTAAATTCGATACCATAGGTGTTTCGATCTATATTATCTAAAAAGGGCATCAGTAACTCTTCATTGTCACCCCATATTACCATATATTGTCAATATATTTTTTCCAAAGGATTAAACCTTTACTGTAAATCTCCTTCTTCTCCCACCTAGCCCTGAAAAGGTTTGCGAAACTGGGTGCAAATCACCCATCACTACACCCTTTTGTTGTAAATAGAAATTCCCATTATGCCTAAAAAAAATTTTTGTCATTGCAAATTCAATAATCCTCATGATAAATAATTTGATCTTGTTTAAGAAAGGATCCTCAAGACCTGGCATATCAGATGACCATGGATTCATGTAAGTATCACAGCCTTTTAGGTAGACTATATTTCTCCTAAGAGTAGGATTAGCTAGAGGGTTAATCTTA
>NW_017306736.1:339844-430748 GCF_000935625.1 Nanorana parkeri
TGAAAAAAAGCTTTAATTTTAAAAATACATTTTATATGTTTAAATAAATGAATATTTAAAATTAGGTTTGTTAGGTATCCTGAACTTTATACAGAGGGATCTTGTGTTGTTTTGTTTTATTTTAACATCTTATTTTAGTTGCAGATTTACCTAGCCACAATAGTTCTTGCCTTATGTTAACCCTGAGATCAGTAGGCCCCTCCCCCAACTAAGCAAATCTAAATGCCTGTTTCTGATGGTCTTGAGGTTCTCCAGCCACACCTGGAAAAAGGTTTGCCTGGAGGCATATGCAGACATTGAACACTTAAAGGGGGGCTATAATTTAAAAAATGGAGTAACTAGGAAAAAAGTTTAGTACTTGGCCATAGCAACCAAGTTTCTGTGTTTATTTTCTTGTAAACTAACACATGGAATATGATTGTGCAAGGTAAACAACTTAATTTTTTTCTACTTTTATGAATAGACTAATTTGATAGTTAAAAGCTCTGTGTACACGCATAATTTTTACTACCCATATGGTTACTTATCCGTTCCCAGCTGTCCCAGGCTGCACTGCAGACACATTGCAGACACAATGAAAAGCATTGACACTGCAGACACAATGAAAAACGCTGTGACCTCCCTTTTTAATATTTAGGTTTTGGTACACAGTGGTTGTACAGAGCTAAGGAAGGTTCCCCTTAGCACCTCCTTTCCTCTTATGTGAATGTCACATAACACTGACAGCTGAGGGAAAGACTTCCATTTACTATGCTCTGCTTCATCTAAGCTGTGGGAAGTTGGCTTTCTCGGGGGTCTGTGGGCTGTACTGTGAGGAGAGGTCTGTACTGGGGGGAGAAAAGAGTACTGGAGGAGAGAGACATCTGTACAGGGGGGAAGAGAGTTCACATTTTTCTACTGTCCAGAGCAGGGGCCTAGGGCATTTTGTCTTTATATCTTAAATATCTGTCTCTTGTTCCAAAAGTCTGTGTCCAATTGTTTCGGAGCATGCTAAAAATGGGGGCATGTTTTTTTTTTAGTCTGGCTACAAACGAGTGTGTGGTCTTGCAAAATACAAATCTAAATCTGTGTCTAAGTCAATATTAGTAGTGCTTTTTTCACCACAGTAAATCACACTCATTTATATAAAGTAACTGCAGTGACTTTAGTTAATGCTTTCAGAGAAAGGCATTATGAATTCTACTTTCTCTATAAAGCAAACACACTAATGCATCTATCTAATGGCAAATTATATGAATAAAATTGTGGAGTTCCTCCTTCAGACTAATTAGTTTATACCTTCTCTGTTGTGGTTTCTTCACTTTAAAGCACATGTCATGAGTTACAAGACTGACCAGAAGATATTAAGTCTACTTCATAAGTCACCCTGCAGTCATCGGCTTGATAGGATATTTGATGTCTACTTTCACTGCTTCACAGAGTGTGAAACTGATGGATGGAAGAGGAGACTGAGGTAAAATAAAGTTTACACAGCTCTCTGTTATACTGTATCTCTATTCACAGGTCCACCAGGTTAAAGTGTATGTACAGCCAATACTTGAATACAGTGTGGAAGTGTTATAACACCTGTCAAGCTTGTATTGCTGACTAGTTTTACTAGGGAGACTGGCCCCCTCTATTTGTCCTGGAGAACATTGTAAGCGAAAATTATGAGAAATCCTAAATTTTACAGTTGTCACCAGAGCAAGAGGTGTAAGTCTTCCAGTGAGGACACTTGTTCTGATGACAACTGTCTAAGAAATTACCCTCAATTTGAAAAGATTTCCTTGTATTTCCTGTTGAGGCTTCATGGTTAGGAAGTGAAGGGAAATCTCCCCAACCAGGAGACAGGGAATCATATGCTGACAGGGATTTAACCCTTCCCTAGTCTTTACAGAACTAAAAAAAAAAAGGTTTTGGCTATAACTACAATACGAGTTGGCCTGGAGGATTGTGGTGATGTAGGGTAAAAAAGACAAGGCAACAAACTGGATTTTTAAAAGATCCCCAAAAGCCAATATACTCACCTCATAGATTCCCCACCAAAGTAAATACTTTCCCACTAGACTAAAAGCTGGAATTTACATCAGAGAATGAGAGCATTGGTTATACTGAGGAAAATAAAAAATAGCTTTATGGCCTGATGACTGCTTTTTCAATTTCAGTACTACAATGTAATACAGCTCTATGTTGTTATTAGGATGAGGTTCAGGTTCAGCCCAATGCAGGGCTCAACCTGAACTTTCCCTGTTCAGAGTTCGTGAACTAGCCAAACTAGCTGGCCAGTTTGCCAGCCCTGACATCCTTCTGCTTCTGCAGTCAGTCAGTTATTGGCGGTATTACTACCGCCAATAAACACTTCCTGCTGTGCAAGCTGCAGGGTGTCATTGATTGCTAACATGCAGATAGCTACTAGCATTCTAGCAACCGATATCCATCTGCCTGCAAACTTGTAAACAAGCCAGCGGGCATGCCGAGAGACATTTTGGACCAAATACAGTCATGTCACACAGTTCCTGAATAAATGCAAACAAAGGGGCTGGGCGCTGTCTGATATCATTGACACCATTTGGCCAATGATGTAAGACAGCTCCCAGAGCCTTTGTTTACAATTATCCGGGTGCTGTCACATGTGACATGGAGTCTGTTGGAGTCAGATTGTTGTGCACAATTGCTGTTTTTTCTTTAAACAGGGCAGCAGGTGTCGTCCATTGTGATTAATGATAGATTATCAGGGGACTTTTTTAAACAAAGGACTTTTTCAAACATGGTGTGTGATTATTTACATTCAAACTGTGTTTGTGAATAAGTAGGGGTATGGAATTTAGGAGGGATCCTACATTTTATTTTTTATTTTCAAAGATAAGGGTCTGGCATGGATTTTGGGAGGAAACCCCCATGCCGCATTGTTTTTAGTTTATTTTTTTAATGGCGTCTATAGTATTTATGAATGGAATCTGGGTCCACTCATAAATGTTGGTAATGTGTTCACATGTAGCACTGAGGTCTTGAGGAATGCTGAATTAAGTTCGACTTGCTTTGAAGGACATTAAATGAGAATACAGCATTTTATAAGGAAAAATATAGACCATAGATAAGCATAAGCATAGAGACCAACATTGCACTCCATCGCCATCTAGTGCTCAAAAGACAATATTACATCTCTGAATGTCAGTAATGCAAATCAATGTATGCTGTTGTATTTCCAACAATAAATTGTGGTATATATGAATGGAATCCTCAACACTTTGTAAAGCAGCTAGGAAATGTATTCACCGGCAATATAAATGGTATATACATGTCAATTTTGCTGTAGTACATACTATACATTGTGCAGGCCGGTTTAGGGCATCTCCAGGATTGTTATTTAAATTGTTTAATTGATTGTTTAATTGATTTAATTGTTTTTATGTTGCTATTTAAGCATTACCAAACAATTTTTTTTTTATTTCCATTGGTACATGTCCCCCTTGGCAGTGCCCAGCTTCCAATTTTGTGCATTTTTTATGTTGCTATTTAAGCATTACCAACATTTTTTTTTTATTATTTCCATTGGTACATGTCCCCCTTGGCAGTGCCCAGCTTCCAATGTTCTTTGTTTGACAATCTATTGCCTATTAACCTTGAAAATGGCCAGAATTCATTTTAAAGATTCAGCTCACATAGATTTAAGTAGAGTTTGAATTAACATATGGACATCTGTAAAGTTTGTTGAATCTCCCACGAACTGAACCCAGTTTTGTGCATTTCATCACCAGTTGTTAATAATGAGGATCACTCATTCCCCTAGTCCCATGAGAGTATCCCTAGTTATTAAAGTGGCTGTTAGCCCCACCCAAAAAAAAACAAATTAAAAACTTTCCTAATACTTTGTCTCATTTCTCTAACCCTTTTTTTTAAATTAAGCTTTCCCCTAACAAAATGTACCAGTAAATCTTGCCATTCATTAGGACTTCCTCCTTCTCAGTGGCGACAATCTGCACATGCACCCCTTCTAGTAAGTAGGCTGTCTATTACTTACTGGACATGGCCGGTCACATGACCACATTTCTACTTTACAGCCCAGCAATGCTTCTGGGCTGGGCTATGCTGTGATATATGCTTCAGCCAATATACACCCTCTCCTTTCCAGGCCATTCAGAGCAGAGCGTGAGCGTCAGCTGATATCGCATTCTGTCCTCGGGCATTGAGGGCTGTACAGGAGAAATGCAATCATGTGGCATAAGAATTAAGAATAAAAAATAGGCATTTTTAATACTATTTTGTAAGAATTTGATATACAAATTTATCGCTGGTGGTATGCCCTATCCATACAAGGGGGAACAAATATGTGGGTTTTACAAACCACTAAGTCTGCGAGATAGCTCATGTAGTTAATTGGTAAAAATAAAGTACAGAAAGTACAGGATACAAAATGAGCTTGATGAGGATTAGACCAATTCAAAATTGCAACACATGCTGCTATTGTTCTGCATAACCAGCTGTATTTGTTGTTACAAACAGATAATTTTTCTTTAAAGTAAAATGTACAGAACTTTAAAATGTAAATGAAGCCTTCAGTGAATTCTGTCAGTTTTAGAGTTGTACCCAGACTGTAATCCAGTATATATGTAGCAGAAAAGTGATTGATTAAAAAAAGGAAAAACTTATTCATTTTATTAAAGCTGAACTCCAGGCACAAAAAACTTCCATCCAAAAATGTTTTAATAACCATGAAGGATATACATCCACCTTGTGTACACCAAATGTCTTTGCAAACCCAAATATTATCTATTATATAATATTTATAATTTAGTGCATATAGTATAAAGTAGTATTATAATATTATATACTGTACATGTGATACACATGTGATATGCTAGAGGGCAGATATTTTGAGGGACCCAGAAGCTTCACCTACTACAGGCTTTCTGCAGAAACCTACAGGAGGAGGAGGATACAAGACCAATCATCCAGCACAAGGAGAGAGAGCAGCAGTGATCGGTCTTTATTAGACTTGTAGCGCCGTCAAAAAATTTGTTCCGTTTCGTTTCGGAATATCCATTATTTTGTCATTCGTGTCCGAAACTCAATTCAGATTCGTACGAAATACGAATTTACGTTAGTTTCGGCACATTTTCGTAACTTGACGAATATGCGTTATGATGAAGTCAAAAAGCAAAATACCTTTGTTAATATTGTTAATATTGGAGTTGATGAGTTTTTTTTTTAATCCGAAATTCGGATCCGAAATCCGTTAACGGAACTCGTATTACGTTTGGTTGACCAATCAGAGGTTTTCTCTTCTGCTGCTGAGAGTTGCATTACAATACAGGCGGGAAATACGAAATTCCTTTAACGGATTTTCGTTCTGTTACGCACATTCGTTATATTGAAGTTAAAAAGCAAAATACCTTTGTTAATATTGGAGTCGATGGTAGTTGTTTTTTATCCGAAATACGGAATTCCGTTAACGTATTTCGGATCCGAATTTCGGATTTCGGATTTAAAATCAACTCCAATATATTAACAAAGGTATTTTGCTTTTTAACTTCAATATAACGAATGTTCGTAACGGAACGAAATTCCGTCAACGGAATTTCGTATTTCCTGCCTGTATTGTAATGCAACTCTCAGCAGCAGAAGAGAAAACCTCTGATTGGTCAACCAAACGAAATACTAATTCCGTTAATGGAAATCTTTTTTCAGTGGCAAATGTCTAAGAGAAGATTCCTTTCATTTCTCACATCCTATTGTGCCTCAATATAGGAAGTAACAAAAAATTTACACAAAGTGACACAGACAAGGAAAATAAAATCCCAACAGGGGTTTTCACTCTTCTCTACAACTACTATTGAAAGCAAACACTTTGTTCTGCTCTATAAATGTTAGAAGATCAGATAGGCAACAACAAAACACTAAATTCTAAATTAATGTAGACCAAGTGAATATATAAATGATTCAGATTGGTTCTTATACCATTGAAGATTTATTATAGGGGCTGGCATCCAGATATAATTATGGGGGCTGCCGTGACCTGGGGTGTCTAGATATAGTAATTGCAGCTAGGCTGTACCCAGCCTGAGCTTTTGTTTATGTTATCTGGGTTGGTAAGGTTTCTTCTAAGCCCAAAGGATTGTTTGCCTTTGCCTGCTACATGCAGTGTTTTCCAGCAGATAGAGATCAGTTAGAAGTTACAGTGTTGTGGATTATAAATATTTACTTGGCCCTGGCAAATCACTAAGGGGTTTATTTAAGTAATGTGGGCAGGAGAAGAGGAAATTTAGGGAGATCTTCTACAAGGGCCCTAAACATCCCAGGCTTTGCCTGGAGAGGATGTTAGTGTGAGGCATTCTTGTTTCCCAGACCTGTAGCATGGGTGTGGTGTAGCTGAGAAACTGAAAAGGCATTCTTGTTGCATGGAGAGGGTGTAGATGACAAGCTGAGAAGGCATTCTTACCTCCCAGACCTGCAGCATGGGTATAGTGTAGCTGAGAAGGCACTCTTGCCTCCCAGGCCTGCTGCATTGGGAAGGTGTAACTGAGAAGAATCCAGAGGTTTTGGCCTCTCGGGCTTGCTGTCTGGGAAGAGTATATGTCCAGTGAAAAAGGTCCAGCTGCCTGGGGAAGGAAGCTGAAGAATAATCAGTGGTCTCAACTTAAAGGTCAACAGATAGCCTCTGAGAGGGGCTGAATATACTTAAACGTAGCTGGTGACAGTGATTGGCCAAAGCAGAACAAATATTCCTAACCTACATCATTGTAACTTCTTACTTTATCTGCTGAAGAACACTCCCCAGTAGCAGGCAAAAATCACACAATCTTTTGGCCTCAAGAGAGACCTAACAAACCCAGATAACATTACATAAAGAAAAGGTCAGGCTGGCTACAACCTAGCTACAAACACTAAATTTAGACTAGGGACAGCTTATGTCAGGGTTCTTACAGGTTTGCTATTTACATTTTGGCATTTCTAAAATTTATAAGGGAAGGATATGTGATGTGACAAGATCATCTACTCTTTCTGTAGATGTAACATGAAATGTCCATAAAACTAAATAAAAATGAAAATATTAACCCTTTCGCTGCCAAGCCCTCCGGAACATTTTTCAAATCAGCTGGCCAAGCCATTTTTGAATTTTCTACTAATCTATATATATACGCACACACATTATACTGTATGTGAGAGTAGAGAGAGGTTAAGACCCCTGTCAGTTTTTTACTGTCTGTGTCCCATTGGGAAGATGTTCCTTTACTTTCTGTTACGGATATGCAACAGGAAGTAAAAGGATGTAGAATTCCCCTTTTTAGACAGTTGTCACCAGAACAGATATTCTCATAGGAAAATTTACCTTTACCTTCTGTTCTGGGTACAACTGTAAACTTTTGAATTTCCTGTCACTTTTCAGTTTTTTTGACAATGGCCACCAGGACATATAGTGGGTGAATCTACCCAGTTAGAACACAAAAAGCAATAATAGTTGCTATTTTACAATAGTACATTTTAGCCATTGCACTCCAACCTACAATATGCCTTACCATCTTAAATTAGCTGCTGAAGCTTTACATTTTAATAATTTCCTTTGTCCAAATTATGGATCGTAATAAAAGACTTTGTGCATGATTTGAGAAGGATTCTCTTCTTGCCCTCTTTGCCTTCTTGATGCTGGCTTTTTCATGCCTTTAAATTTATCGGAAATCCACATAAATCATTCAGTGAAAAAAAGAAACGGAAAAAGAACTCTAAAACACCTCTTACTATGCAATGGACCAAAGGGTTCACTGAGCTAATAAGAGTCCTGTCACTTGTATTTAAAAAAAAAAACAGGCAGAAGAACCATGCAAAAGAAGAAGGCTTATGCTTAGCTCTCTGGCAGAGAGCGATTGAAATCTTCTCTGTTTTGCAGAGGTATGAGCACCGCTACTATCTAATAACTTCAGGTTTGTTAGAGAGCAAAGCACACCCCCTCCCGTCAACTGCTACATAACTACAGGACACATTAAAAGAAAAAGAAAATAAAGTCAAACCTTTTTTTGGCCTTACTTCTTTTTTGGGTCATGGGCAGTGGCGTAACTACCACCATAGCAGCCTACGCAGCTGCTATGGGGACCGAGGCCAGAGGGGGGCCCGGTCGGGAGCAGGAGAGAGGCTAAGGAATCCTTAACTTCCATGCGGCCGCAAGTTAAAATCTGTGCACGGAACCTAAGGATACCTGCACTTCTCTCCCCTGCCACAGTGTAGAGCGGGGGGAGGGCGGAGTCATCTCCTGCCTGTGTTCGGCTGGAGAAGAAGCAGCGGTGTCTGATCTCCACTGCTGGCCAGGACTGCCGACAGGTAAGCAGGGAGGGAGGGGGGGGGCAGGTGACAGGGACTGCAGTCTCTCAGTCTTGTCCTCACATCTACTGAGCTGCAGGGGCCATTAACACTGGCAGCGGCTCATTCATATGCTAATTGCGGGATTTGCATATTAATGAGCCGCGGTATTCATATGTAAATCCCGCCATGCTTCATTAATGTGCAAATCGCCCTTCCCACTCCAAGGGAACTGAATGAGGGGGGTGGGACAGGGGGGGAGTCAGGTCCTAGACTCGTAGAGTAGAGAAAGCAGGGTTAGGGCTTGTACACACCATATACAGTGCGTTCCAGAGTGGTTAGCTGCTGGAACGCACTGTATCGCATAGTAAACTCTCCCGTGCGTTCTGGGGCGGGAAGGGGCGTTGTGGTGCATTGAAGTCAATGGCACCGCAGCCACGCCCCCCTGCCCGCAGTGCAAGTGCCCGCACCAGAACGCGTGGCACATCAGTGCCTGTGTTGCGATCCAGTGCAATTGGAAAAAATGCTGCATGCACCGGAACACAGGGAGGAGTTTACTATGCGATACAGTGCGTTCCATCAGCTAACCGCGCTGGAATGCACTGTATGTGGTGTGAACAAGCCCTTAGAACTGGCCAGAGGAAGAGAGGTGAGATGCTGTGCATCCACACTGGCCACTCACTCTGTGCACCCAGCCACTCTCTGCACCCACCCACCCACATCACCCACTCTGTGCGCCCACCCGCACTGCCACCCACTCTGTGCATCCACCCACATCGCCCACCCACTCTGTGCACCTACCCACTCTGCAACCCACTCTGCGTACCCACCCACACTGCCACCCACTTTGTGAACCCACCCACATCGCCCACCCACTCTGCGCACCCACCCACACTGCCAAAGAAATGAGGGAAAGTGGGTTATATTGCACTGTGTAATCCTTCTTTGGTGTGGCAGTGTAATAACAACTTAAAATAACACTGCCAATCCAGTGAAGCATGGGAAAGTGGGGTTACAAATTATAAACCCCTGTAGTATTTTAAATTATAATTATAACCCCCCTTGTGTGATTGCAAATTCCATTTTCCCAGCTTTATTGGTGGCACGGTTAAAGAATTAGGCCTCGTTACACAGGACGTTCTGGCATTCCTGCAGCAGAAACATATATATTCTTGTGACAGGAATATCGGGTGTCCCACTTAGATGTGGCCGCTGTACCCACTGAAGTTAATGACTGGGTGACAGCGGCCATATCTGTAAGCGGCAGTCCACACATAATGTACGCGATATGATTAAATGCAGTTTTGACGCACGCAGTTTTGGACGCACGTATCCTAAGCTCAGGGACACTGATCTATTGCAAACGGCATTTAATCATATTATATAATAATAATAATGATAATATATGCTGTAGTTCAAGCACCAGAGGGGGGTGCAGGTTGGGGGGGCCCTATACAAAATTTTGCTTTGGGGCCCTGTGATTTCTAGTTACGCCCCTGGTCATGGGAGTTAATTTACCAATGTAGTTCTGTGACCCAGAGTCACAGCCAAATACAGCAACAGTGTCCTATGCTGGCCCTAAGCTGTGAGGAGAGTATTTTTTTATTCTCCCTGCACTTCTTCTTTAATGATGTAAAGGCCAGCTGGAGGAACCACAGCACCCAGTGGGGCTACGCTGTCTAACACACCCAGAATTGGATGGCACCAGTGCTCCCAGCTCTGCAAGAGCATAAAGATGTAAATCGACTTCCAATATAGAGATAGGTATAAACCTTCTTATTTTACAGGATTCTCCCGCCTGCAATTTTTCTTACAAGCAACAGGGTCTGTTTAAGATCATTTTAGCTAGGTTTTAACTAGGTGAGCTAGTTATTAAATAGTCTGGCAATAAACAAAAAAAATGAAAAATACTATCATGAGAAGGTTAAAAAAAAAAACTTTTTCTGTCTAAAAACTGTTTTATCTTCATTTAACTTACATAACATCAGATACATAGAACATAGATACATCAGATACAGTGGCTATAAAAAGTCTACATTCCCAGTATTTGAGATGTAACAAAATCAGACCAAGATAAATCACTTCAAAAATGTTTCCACCTTTAGGCTCCATTCACACTAAGCGACACTTACCTCGAGCGGATTTCCGCGCGGCGGGATAGCGCGACGCTTCGGGCAACATTCCAGCGACGATCCCGTGACCTGGAGCTGTACATTAAGACAGCTCCATTGAAAATCATTGGACGGCGACTTCTCGCCGTCCAATGCACGATATCGCTGTGGAAATCGCAGGATTTGCCGCTCAGTGTGAATGGGGCCTAAATGTGACCTATAATCTGTGCAATTCAATTAAAAACAAACTCAAATGGCTAAAGGGGAGAAATAAAAATTAAAAACTCTCAATAACGTGGTTGCAAAATATGCACATCCTTAAACTAATAATTTTTTTATAACAGCATTACGTTGTTTTATTTTTACACTGATCAGCAGAAATATATTTCATATTGTCAAAGTGAAAACAAAGTAGTTTAAATTAATTACATTGAGAAAACACAAAATAACTGACTGCATATATATACACATATATATATATATATACACACACACACACACACACAATATGACAATCACATAATTAGTCAAATGGAGATCCAACTACTAGTGAGTCGGCATCACAGCTTAGCATACACTATGAACACAAAATAACTCTCCAAGCAATTCAATAAAAAGGTTATTGAAAAGCAGGGGATGAAAACAACATTTCCAAGTCAATGAATATCTCTTGGAGTATAATATAATTTATTAAAGTGGTGTATACACATTCCTGGTTTTCAGTGAAATTCCAGGATGCATGCATGGACAAAAAAAAAAAACCCACAATTGACTCAAAATATGGTTCTTATTTCATGTGTTGCCTTGTGGTGCGCTGAAAAAATGTGGCAGGTACATACATGGAGGTCCCACTAAATATTGTTGAGGTGCGAGATAATGCAAACACAAACTTAAATAAGCTTAAATAGTAACATTATATATAATATAACATGTAACTGCCCGTAATGTCATTTGTATGGACCCTTTAACTGTGTAGTTAGCTGCGTGCCTTCATGTTCAGTGTAAGAAAAATATCCATGCAGTGACAAAGCTGCCAGTCATAGGGCCAAGAGCAAACTTTTGATGGGTCCCTGCCTCATCTTTCCTTGCAGTAACCTATTTCTGCAGGACCCAGCACTTTGTACTGGTGCCCAGTGGCCTACAGTGCACCCCTAATAACACTCCTTTTTACAGTGATAGTCAATGGCATCATTTTCTGCATTTTACATTGGTGGTCAATGGTAGTTTTATGTGCTCTGATAAAGCCACCTTTACATTGATGGTCAATTGTTTATTAATCCCATCTGACTCTTCTGTATAGACAGAGGCAAATAATATGTTTACTACATCAACTTTCTCTCTGTCACTGGTTTTATGGGGCTTACATGCCCCGTCCTTACCCACTTAATATTTATATATTTAAATAATTTCTTGGGTGTTCATTTGCTTTCAATAGCTATGTGTTCTTCGTACTCTATTTTTTCAGTCCTGATTGACAGGTATAGCTTTTTTTGTTGAATAGAGTAGGGGAGATTGAAAACTGCTTTCAGTTTTTTTGTGTCATTAGGCAGATTTCCCTTTACTTCCTGTCCTGTAGACTTAAGTGAAAGGAAAGGAAGGGAGAGGATATCTCTCCAACGTGAGGGAAATTTCCTCCTTTACAGTTCTCATGAGAACAAGCATCCCCATTTGAAGATTTTCCCTTTATTCCAGTTCTGGTAGCAACTCAAAATTTGGGATTTACCCTCATTATAATTTCCAGTGACATTGGTGATCAAGACAATTAGAGAGAGGGAATCTCTCTAACATAGACACAGACAGAAAAATAAAAGCCTGGCAGAGGCTAACCACTCACCACTCTATCCAAATCTAAAAAAAGGTTTTGCCTTGGGTTTTAACTGAGCGTGGGTGCTGGCACATTGATCATGTGCAGACATGTGCCTAAAATAGACTAATAGTAACAAAACTGCAATAAGTGCATATTGACATCTTAAAATGCCATTGTAAAGAACCAAAAGTTTCTATATATTTATTAACACAGAAAATGAGTTTGCAACAAAACAAGTTGATATTTCTTTGTAATCATTTGTTTTGTTCTATCAATATTTTAGCTAGCTTTTTTAGCATCAGTGTCATAAATCTCTATTTTTCAAAAGTTTTGTGTACAAAGGCTACTCTGTATCCATTATTGCATCTTTAAATACAATGTTCTAAATATAAGCAGTGTAAATACCTGAATTTGTATTGGTATTGGCCTCCTGCAGTCCCTGTAAAGCAAAGCTCAGACTGGGGGAGGGAGAAGACGCACAATGAGCCAATAAGTTGTGTTACAGTGCAAAGAGCATGCTGATAGGAGGAAAGAGTGGAGTTATAAGGAGATGAGCTAATTAGTTTGCTGCTTCTCCTTTCATTGTCTAGTCACATTTTTGGGGGTGCAAAGAAGACCTGTAAGTGTTATTGAAATACACCAGAGAAAAATCAGGTCTCGTCTCCTCTCCTGCCAGATAGAGCTGTGCTGTGTGGCAGAGCTGTATAAATCTCTGGACTGGATAGACAGAAATACAAATCCATTGACAGGTAAACCGCTCCCGTATATGTACACTATATTACCAAAAGTATTAGGACACGCCTCCAAATCATTGGATTCAGGTGTTCCGTGATATTTCCTTGCTACTAAATATTCCATGGTCACCTATTAGTGGGTTTATAACAAAGTGGAAGCATCTGGGAACAACAGCAACTCAGCCACAAAGTGGTAGGCCACGTAAAATGACAGAGCGGGGTCAGCGCATGCTGAAGCGCACAGAAGTCGCCAACTGTCTGCAGAGTCAATAGCTACAGACCTCCAAACTTCATGTGGCCTTCAGATTGGCACAATAACAGTGCGTAGAGAGCTTCATGGAATGGGTATCCATGGCCGAGCAGCTGCATCCAAGTCTTACATCACCAAGTGCAGTGCAAAGCGTCAGGTGCAATGGTGTAAAGCACGCCGCCACTGGACTCTAGAAAAGTGGAAACGTGTCCTCTGGAGTGACGAATCACACTTCCCTGTCTGGCAATCCGATGGACGTGTCTGGGTTTGGAGTTTGCCAGGAGAACGGTACTTGCCTGACTGCATTGTGCAAAGTGTAAAGTTTGGTGAAGGGGGGATTATGGTGAGGGGTTGTTATTCAGGGGCTGGGCTTGGCCCCTTAGTTCTAGTGTAAGGAACTCTTAAGGCATCAGCATACCAAGACATTTTGGACAATTTCATGCTCCCAACTTTGTGGGAACAGCTTGGGGATGGCCCCTTCCTGTTCCAACGTGACTGTGCACCAGTGCACAAAGTAAGGTCCATAAAGACATGGATGAGAGAGTTTGGGGTGGTCCCTGATAGAACACACATTAAGGCATCAGCATACCAAGACATTTTGGACAATTTCATGCTCCCAACTTTGTGGGAACAGCTTGGGGATGGCCCCTTCCTGTTCCAACGTGACTGTGCACCAGTGCACAAAGTAAGGTCCATAAAGACATGGATGAGAGAGTTTGGGGTGGTACCTGATAGAACACCTTTGGGATGAATTAGAGCAGAGACTGCGATCCAGGCCTTCTCGTCCAACATCAGTACCTGACCTCACAAATGCACTTCTGGAAGAATGGTCAAACATTCCCATAGACACACTCCTAAACCTTGTGGACAGTCTTCCCAAAAGAGTTGAAGCTGTTATAGTTGCAAAGGGTGGCCCAACTCAATATTGAACCCTATGGACTAAGACTGGGATGCCATTAAAGTTCATGTGTGTGTAAAGGCAGGCGTCCCAATACTTTTGGCAATATAGTGTATTTTATCTCTGTATTTTGCTGTTTGTCTGGACTTCCGCTTTAAGTAAATAGAAAAGGTATTAATTCTGATTGGTTACTATGGTTTAACTATTAACTACTCTTTCTGCCCTGATACTTTGTGCTACCTTATCAATAAAGCTGGTACATGCTTGTAGCAATTAGACTTTCATGCAAACAGATACATTACCCTGAACATCTAATGGGACTACTTCAAAATACAAGTATCACAATCTTTCTAAAATGTATTTATTTTAATCTAATTTATTTCTTGCCTGTCACATTTTTACGAAAATATACATTTTATTTTATTGGCAGAGGAACCGAAAGTCACGCAGAACAAGTCATCAATCTTACTCTATAGTTTTTATTGATTTTCCATGAATGTGTGCATTGGAACATGAAAACAGATGTGTTTAACTTGGTATTCTCTGCCTGTATTAAAGAACAAACATTTGGGGAAAAATAAAAAGTTTGTATATGAAATTCTGCATGGATTGCTCCTAAAACCTTTATCTGATCATCATTTGCAACGTAATTAGAGGTGCACCAAAATGGAATTTTCAGAACAAAACCGAAAATAAAAAATAAAAAATTTGTCAGGCCGAAACCGAAACTGAAAATAATTTTTTTCTAACCTTTCTAAATAATGTTATTATATTTTATTTTTATTTATTTATTATATTTATTTTTGCTGTTGGGGGCTCTGGGGAAATATCAAAGGTCTAAACAGACCCCTGATATTTCCCTTTGAAATAGAAAAAGAGATTGAGGACACAGAGTCCTCAATCTCTAAGAGCATCCCCCACTTATGAATGAACAGGAACAAGGACGGAAGCAGGTGTTCCCTCGGTAGAACACTGGCTTCCCAGGCAATCAGGAAGCCGGGCAGCAGGTCATGATCCCCGGCTTCCTGATAATCGGAGAACATGGCACCGGTATCGACACCACCTATCGGCAAGTAACCCAAAAAACGGTAACAGTGCATCCCTAGTTGAGATTGTAGTCGATCACAGGAGTGTCCACCCTTCAGAAGGAAGGATCTACAGCCGAGTGATATACAAATAGGCTACATTTCTGTTAATAGTTGAGGTACTTGAATGCATTTTTAAGATTTCATTCCTGAGTTTAGTGTCACTTCAAACACATGGATGGACTATATTAATTATGCCGGTGCGATCAACAGGATTTTGTTCCCCTATCTACTAAGGGTTCATATACTTTATATCACCTCAACTGTTATACATTTGTTGAGTAAGAACATGCAATGAAAAATTTGTGTCTTGTAAATATACCCATATCTAGAATATTGGCATAAGGTCTAATTTACAAGTGTGAAGTGTGGTTAAAGTTGACCTTTCAGTAACTTAACAAGTCTATATGACTACATTCCAGACATGTTACAATATGCAACAGATATTTTTTTCAAAAAAGTTCTACTTTTTATTATTCAATCCTTAAACTCCAATCAATCAAGTGGCCTTGCCTAGACTGAGATGATGTAATTATTCTGCTTCAGGCAGGAGGAAACATTCTCACAGTCTCCTCTCCCCCGTGATCATTTAAACTGTACACTGTACCTTTGCAACAAGGCAAGAGGCCAAAAACACAGACACTAAGATTTCCATAACTGTATAAACTCTGAACTAGCATCTTGGTCAAGGAAGCAAATGTTGACCCCGGATAATGCCGGTCAAAAGATGATGTCCTACTTAAGGAAATTAAGTAATTGTCAAGGGGATTACTGTGATCTGCGTGAGGTAATAAATGCATGTAAGTGTTATATAGTGCAAAAAAGTTTGTGCACTTCAAACACCCGATCATAGACAAGAGTAGTTCTATTTAAAAAATCCTGCACATAATTTGTGCTAAATTCATTTCATTTCCCAGCATTTATTCTCACTTTACACTTTAGTAAATGAAGGCCAAATCTTATTGTGGAGCTTTTCATGCATAAATACAGATAATTCCTACAGCTTGGCAAACTCTTCCTTATAACTGTGAGGAAGTACTGGAAAACAGGAAATGATTATGTCTAAACATTAAGAAAAAAAGAAAAAAGGTTTGGAATCAAAAAGAAACAAAAGACAAGATTAGCAGAGAAAAGAGTACTTTAAAATGCATCAAATGAGTAGGAAATGACAAGAATGAGCAAGATTGCAGAGGAAAAAGTGTGGAGGAAAGGGGGTGGAGACACAGCAGGCAGAGAGGGTGAAAATAGCTGACAGTGAGTCAGAAGAAATCACAGGATTTATTTTTGCTTTGAGACAAGTTCAGACACAATATGATTAGAGTGTTGGGTGCTGAGAGGACTGCAGCAGTGGAGACGGTGGATTCATCCACTTTATCCTCCCTTTTAGCTATGACAGCACTGAGCAGCAATCCTCAAATTACTATAAACACTTATACCCAAAAAATAATATTTCCATCAAAGCTAGCAACTATATTACTTTGCCTGCTGACACCAGATTAGTCATTAGTCCCCCAAATGAATGCCACAATTGTAACATGAATTGGATTCAGATGCATAACTAAAAAGCCATCAGAGCTGCTTCTCATGAAGATTCTTGTGTTCATATTAACCCTTCACTAGCACAAAATGTATTAGGTTTTTTTGTTCCAAAAGGAAAAAAAACGAAAAAATACCAGAAAAAGAATGCGTGCTTTTGCAAAAAAACTGAAAAGTCTAAAATTTAATTACAGCATAATAATTTATTATGTAATCTACATAAAGGAAATTTCCATAATAAACCTACAAACAGCTGAAACACCGGATAACACAAAAGGAAAAGGGATGTGAAGGAAAAAGAAAAGCTGCTTTATTGTTTAGGATGTAATGTGAATACAAAGCTGGTAAATAAGAGAAAGTAGCAGTTAAACTTGGGCTCCCTGACTTCACAGGCCCTGTCATAGTTATTCCCTCTACATACTTAGTAGGCACTCCTTAGAGGGGAATGATAAATGACGTTGGAATTTGAAGAACAAGAATATGTATATGAATCAACGTTCTGTACGTTCCTTAAGAATGGTGCTAGGAAGGATTTGTATGAGCTACCATGAGAAATGGTAATGGCTCCCGTTAATGCAACAGCCTTAGAAAATGTGAATGTCTAGTTACTGAATATAAGCCCTTTAATTCCCAGTGTATGACTTGGCATAGCATGATATATTACACTGTAGCATATGCAACCACTAATAGCCAATCAAGAGGCCGTAGCATGATGGAAAGTTTCTTCCAGCATTTCTTTTTTTAAAGCATATCTAAACCCAAAAACAAAACATTACATATTATAGTTTGGCAATCCCTAAATGTAGTGGCTGCATTCATTTTTTGTTGTTGTTGTAGGCTTTAACCTTTTTCACCTGCTGATCTGGCCAGTAACACACTGGCCTTAGGGTGGCTTCATTCTATGGAGGTGCAATAGAGCTACCACTGGACAGCAGCATTGTCACCTTGTGGGGAGGGTAGTGTTAAATGCACTAGCAGATGAACTTGACCAAAAATGTCAAACCATACTCCAGATAACACCTTTTAAGCGGTTACAGCAAGAGTTTTATGTTTTTTCTGTGCGGGATAACATTTTTACACAAATGAATAAAAACTAACCCTTGTAAGCACCCCTGTCAGTGGTAAATAGTTTGTCACAACCCTCTATCTGACACTTTTTCTGGACAGGTTGGTCTGTTAAAGAGGAACTTTACACCACCAATTCATCCCTCCCAAAACAGACACACCAAATTTCAAGGTTGCCAGTGTGCTTATTTTAGCTCTCAAATGGCTGGTGTCATAGCTAATCACATGTGCAGCACCATGGAGATTGCAATCCAAACTGCAGGCTAAGGCTGGCCATACACCTATACAGTAGATCTTCTGCAGATTTTCTATGGTCAGATGGAAAAAGTGCAACAGAATTCTCCATCAACGCTAAACTGTATGGATGGAGGAATCTCCCACTGGGTCAAGCTTCAGTATCTTGCTAGTCGGCCTCGCTGGCTGTCAAAATACCTGAACAATCTGATTGGATGCAGGCATTGTTCAGGTGTTTTGAGAGCCAGCTGGGCCGACTAGCAAGATACTGAAGCTTGGCCCAGTGGGAGATTCCTCCATCCACACAGTTTAGTGTAGATGGAGGAATCTGTTGTGTTTTTTCCATCTGACAATAGAAAATATGCAGAAAATCTATTTCTTAAGATAGCACCTTCCTCTTCAAAGGAAGTGAAAAAATAACAGGCTTACCGGCCAGATCACTAGGTGAAAATAAAGGAAAAATTCCTAGAAAAAGGAAACTAATGCAACCACCACATTAAAGGGCTGGAAAGCTACAATATAGGGATGCACTGATACCATTTTCACAGAAAAAGTACAAGTAATGATACTCGCTAATACTAATTACGGATACTTTTTTTGTGTCATGTGACAGTTTAAAAAAAAAATACAGACGAATGATTTTAGGACAGTAGTGAAGTGCCAGGACCCGGTCCCAGCTGCAAACGCCGCAGATGGGATGTGTGGGGTCTCAGGAGGCTGTGAGAGTTCTCAGGTGGCTCTGTGGGGTCTCAGGAGGCTGTGAAGGGTCTCAAGGGGCTGTGCAGGGTCTCAGGGGGCTGTGCAGGATCTATGGTGGGCTGTGTGGGCTCTATGCTGTGCAGGATCTTTGGTGGGCTGTGTATGGTCTATGGTGAGTTGTGCGGCCTCTCAGATGGGCTGTGTGTGTTCTATGGTGGGCTGTGCAGACTCTCAGGTGGGCTATGAGGAGTTTATGGTTATGGTGGGCTGTGAGGACACTCAGGTGGCTGTGCAGGTTCTAAGGCGGGCTGTGCAGGTTCTATGGTGGGCTGTGCGGGGTCTATGGTTGGCTGTGCAGACGCTCAGGTGGGCTGTGCAGATGCTATGGTGGGCTGTGTGGGCTCTTAGGTGGCTGTGCAGGTTCTATGGTGGGCTGTGCGGACTCTCAGGTGGGCTGTGCAGGGTCTATGGTGGGCTGTGCAGACTCTCAGGTGCTCTCATGGATGGAGTCAAATTAGGCATGTCCCCGATACCATTTTTTCAAGGCCAAGTACAAGTACTTTCCCTCGTACTTGCCGATACCAATTACCGATACTTTTTCTTAAAGGGACATGTGAAATTTTTTCTAAAACAATACAGACTAATGATTTTAGGGTAGTTTCTTTATAATTATACAGGGCTGTGTGCGATCTCGCCAGGGCCGCATGCAGATCCCACCAGAGCTGCGTTTGGGTCTCACCAGGGCTGCGTTTGGGTCTCACCAGGGCAGCGTTTGGGTCTCACCAGGGCAGCGTTTGGGTCTCATCAGGGTTGCATTTGGGTCTCACCAGGGCTGCATGCCTTAAGTCACATATTTCCTAATATAGACATGCCAGCACAAACGTCATATGACAAACATCTAAAACCACTTAAAACTTTCCCTAGCTCATATTACACTTTCTCTGTTTATTATTTATCATGATGGCATGCATTGCACATTAATTATAATAAGAAAATTAAGAAATTATTATTGCAATTATCACCACCAGCTGGGGGATAGATATCTCCTGAAGCAGGCCCACTGGGGAATACTTATAAACAACATCAGCGTTTAATTAGATAATGGAGTCCGGATTTTGACTGTGATAATACAGTTAACAATATAATGGTACATTGCCAATATATACACTGGCTTATTTTAACTAGTCTCTATTGCACACCCAATTGCTTTGTGTTTGTTTGGTGCGGTTGCTTGCATTGTAACTCATCCTGAATTAATGCAGAATAGACAATGTGCATGGAAAATGAGCTTACCTCCATTAATTATACAATTATCAAGAAATGCATACACTTAGGTGTACGTTTAATAAGGTTCATTTTACAACACAGTGAGCCTATTCAAAGTGTACAAAAATCTCAATGATGACCATGTTTATAAACACTGGCAGTCCTTTTCTCCGATGCAAAATAAAAGTGAATCTTACACTCGATGAACAGCCACGATGTAGACAGAAAATAGGAAAAGGGAGTTTTGTGCCCATGATTATGCGCGATCACAGACTCAGCTATTCCTGATTAAAAAAATAGATTAAGAAGGCGGGTAAAAATAAAAGTTAATAAGCACAAAGAGAGTTAATAGAAGATCTATCGGAGAAAGGCAAAAAATGAATAATTATGTATTTCAAGATATTTCTGTGACACACAGAAACAAGGAACTTTTGTCAGACTTCAGCACATTTGTTTTACTGATCTGGAATGGAGGCATGCAGGAGGCTAGCTATAGAGTCAACACACCACAGCACTGTATTGATAGGGAGGTGCATTTTAATGCAACCATGTTGTAGGATTCCGTGTCCTGGTTGTTTTTTAGATTTCTTATTTAGTGCTTGCAGCCGGTAGGTGGCGCACTAATCTGTATGCGTTCTATGCATTAACAAAGTAGAGCTGAATGGGTTAGAGGTGGGACACGTCCCGTCTTCATAACCTGCAAAGATAGCAACATCTTTACTAGAAAATAGAGATGATCCAGGTCTTGGTGTGACTGCCACTCCCCCCCCCCTCTCGGCCCCATCAGTGGCGGTATTTGCAGGGGGTGCATTCCCAGCAATGTAATGTATATTCAAAAAACAAGCCGTGGATTGTAATGTAATGTATAGCTATGGAGTGGGGAATGCACATCTCCGAAACTGACTGTCAGGGAGAGGGGATGGCAGTGACAGTTTTGAGCGGGCTTGAGTCAACTCAGGCAAGCTGGATTCACACCACCCCCAGGTACGTCACTACTAGTAAAATAGTAATTTAACACATGCTGCCCAAAAGCATAAAGATAAAGCCCAGCATGCTTTTAAAACATGAATGCACCCTATCCTATCAGGGTTATTCACAAAAGGGTGAAGAGTTTGGAGAAGACAGGAGAAGTGAACAATCTAGGACAACATAGTTGATTAGAAAAAATTATCCAATTCAGTTCACTTTCCATTTTAGCTATGTTATCCTAGATTGTACACTCTCCTGCCTTCTCCAAGCTCCTCACCCTTTGTGAATAACCCTGTATATGTTTATTTGTAAAATATATATTTTAATAATAAAATTGTTTAAACATATACAAATAAAAGCATGCAAACATATACATATACATTTGTAAGTAAATACAAAAATAAAAAAATGACCATTACAGTTTCTCTATAATGCATATTAAAAAGGTTTCTATACATACACACAAACAGTATATTTAGTTTATATTGCTATTATATGTGCTTGACTGGAGCACGTTTAGCCATACATACAATAAACTAAACTGTTTTATAAGGTATTGTTCTACGTGGTAGACAAGCAACTTTGTATGACAGTAAGGTCATTCTGGCACTAATGAACGTACAACGAGCGGAAACACAAGAGTCACACAACACACAAATTAATTATGTATCATGGCATTGCTGTAAGTACAAAATATCAATTAAGCACTTTGTTCACTCTAATTCCAGTGTTACTGTTACCACATTGTCCAAACGATCTTTTGCATCCTTCATAAACAGTTGTACATGGTGCTATGTAGATACGAGTTAATGCAGTAATTACCCAAATTAAATTAAAATTACCATCTAGTAAACAGGTTAAAGCTGACTACACTGAACTCAAATCATTCATTTAAAGCTAAACTTCTGCCAGATATTAAAAAATAACAATTAATTATTGTATTAAATTACAAAAATGAAGTGTATTTTAAATGCAACTAAAATAAATACCTGAATTTGACTTGATATCAGACTCCTGTAACCCCCCCCCCCGAACTGAGCAGCAGAACTCAGACTGGGATAGAGAGGGGTAACACTAGTTGCCAATAAGCTGTCCTGCATTCAAGAGGAGAGAGCAGAGAGCTCATTAGTCTGTTGCGGCACCCTCGCTGTCCAATCAATAGCTGTGGAAAGGGAGGTGATCAGGCTGCTTTGTTTAACTATAGCAGAAAAACTTCAGGTCATCTATGTGAACTTTAGGACTAGGCAGACAGAAATACAAATCCTTTGGCAGGTAAGACAGCTCCCAAACATTTATTTTAAGAGTTAGTTAGCTCTTTGACTGGGGTCCTTCTTTAATGCAATTCTGTTGCAAAAATAAACCCTGATTTACTGGATCCCCTTGACTCAATCTTCTGCATCCCCTACTGTTCTTAGTGAACCCGCTGCCCTCTATATCATTAAGTCCCTATTCACACCTGAGCATTTTGTGAATGTGTAGCAAACGTGCACAAGAATATACACTTTCATGTACGTTCACAAAACGCTTTAAAAATGTAAAAGGCACTTGCTGTGCCATTACGAGTCATTGGCACCCCAAACACTGCTGGGCAAGTGCAGAGGAAAAAAATGCAGAACGCATGTTGCAGATTTTGCTACATGTACTGCTTTTCCGCATTTGTTGTGCGTGCGGGAACTCATTGAAACCAATTGGGACATGTGGCAAATGAAGGAACGCACATGAACAAACGCGAATGCGATGCACATTCCCGGTACGCCTAGGTGGGAATGGGGGCTAATGTGTCATGTACTGATGTAATGTCAGGCTGCTCAAGCCACTGAACATAGTAACGGGCATCGGAGACTTGCACTCCCACAAGTGTTGGTTTCTAAAGAGAGTTGGTAATTACTCTTCATCACAATGGCATTCGGTGGTAGAGGTAGTGGGTGAGTATTCAATTTCTTCTTTGCAACAACATCTGTTACTAGAACTTTCATTTCTGCAATTTGGCAGCTTTAATGTTATCTAAATGCAACATTCAGAATTACCTTTCTGGTTGTCCTAATCTTCGAGTTCATGTTCACATTTTTCATTAGAATAGTTCAGTATATAATCACACCACAACCAAACAGTCTCAATTTTTTTGCATTAGTCACTATAATTTTTTCATCTCAACTGACTTTTCTTGGAGAGTCCATTGTAACCATGGCGTAAAGACCAGTCTGCATCCGTCCCTACAGCTCATGCTTCACGTTAGAGAAAACCTATTTGTTTCTCCCATTCTGATTATTAATTTAAAGTCCAACTCCAGCTTGGGCACAAAATAAAAAAATATAAGTTCCTAAAGGGAGTTAAAAACAGGAAAGCAACTCCCGCTGCTAAAAAAGCTGCACTCCTCTTCTCTTCTGGGTTGAATGGTGCCTAGTGTCATTCAACCCACTTCTTGTGAGCCCAGGGTATCAATGCTCTGTCCCACATCCTGAACTTACTGTAGAATGCTCCAGAAAGAAATTACATAAACACAGGATTCAGAAAGTACCCTCACACACACAGACACACACAACCACAATAAACTTGCAAGCAGTTCTGTTAATCCTGTCTGCGGTGGACTGCGCATAACTCAGATTAAGGTAAATGTAGTTTACTTTCTGACATAAGCTCACCAGTGATTGCTGGACAGCATTATCATGTCACTGATTGGTTTCACTTTTTAGCTTAAATGCACTGTAAACTATATCTAAACCCCAAAACAAAAATGTGATGTGGTTCCTGCATGCTAAGAACATTTTAATTAAGTCTAGAAAATATTGTCACTTCCTGTGAGTTTAAAAGAAAGCACATCTTTATTGTGGGAAATACTAGTTCTATCAATCCACCATGCAATGGAGATGAACAAAGCAGACATGTTTCAAATGCAACCTGTGTGACAACTATGGAGGCAGCCTAGATAAAGTGGAGAAGTGAGTGTAGACAGGAAATGTGCTATTTTGCAGGATTAAGAAGGTGAAAACAAAGGAAAACATGTCGGGAAAAAAGTAAACTAATTCAACCAAACACATGAAAGGATTAGTAAGCTGCAATATAGTCAACATTTGTTTTGGGGTTTAGATAAACGTAACCTTCCCACCTCGCAGAAAGCATGTTAGGAAATAGATCGTGGTAATTAGTCTAATTCAACCGCACTTGTTCTGTAATGTTAAAGATGTTTTCGATGTTCTTCTGGAGTAGGTCAGTTCAAATGAGTGTCAGAAAGACATACCCCTACATTTATAGTCACATGGGCAACTCAGTTTAATCCAGTCATCATGATGTCATGTGTCAAGGCAGATGTTCATTGTCCAATTACATTATTGAAGATTAAGTGAACCTTTGTGAAAACACCCTGTTCTAATGTTGGGCTAAGTTCCTGACAGTCATGTTAAGTGAGGAAGCCACTTGAATGAGTGGTAAAACATGTTCCGAAATATGGAACATGTCCAGTTGAATGGGACTAACTACTACTAGTTACTAGGGATATGCTTAGATTTGGTCTGAATCTGAGCTCATCTGAACCTGGAAGCTTCTTCTGCTGCAGCCCAATCAGCGGTAGCCAAATTATTCCCCGCATGCAGCTGCATGTAAGCAAAGGGCTGGGATGCTGTGACGTCACTGACCTTATATGGCCACACGGCTATATTTGGTCAATGACATTGACCTAATATGGCCATTTGGCCATATAAGGTCAGTGATGTCACCCCAAGCACCCCTCCTTTTTTTATGTACAGCTGCGAGGCGGGGAATGCCCCAGCCCACAGAAGGTTTGGCAGGTGGACCCATCTCCATTCCAGGTACAGAGGAGCTCAGAATCAAACCGGGTCCATCTGAACCAGAGCTCATCCCTACTATGACTTGTATAAACATTACCCTTCACAGACGTGATTAGAAATCTATCTATATGCATCATGGGGGATTATTTTTTCCTGGCTCCGACCTGCTCAATTTGACATGTTGGCACTAAATGTTTAACTGTTTGGCACAATCAGAGCCATTAAGAGTCCAGAAGCTCTTTTGTGCAACGTGTTTTCTATATTTGTAATAGCATTTTGTTATGTTGACAATTAAAATGCAATAAAGGTTTAGTAGAGTCTTTTAAGAATGGAAAAAATAATCCTACACAGGGCTCATCTTTTCAATTAAAATGGAAAATCCTTTCAGGATATCCCGTCTAGCCGTCAAGGGAGGAATGCAAGCAGTGCGACATGCCCATACCTAGTCTCCTAATATACAGGTGAAACTCGATTAGAATATCGTGCAAAGTTCATTTATTTCACTAATGCAACTTAAAAGGTGAAACTAATATATAAGATAGACTCATTACATGCAAAGCAAGATAATTCAAGCCGTGATTTGTCATAATTGTGATGATTATGGCTTACAGCTCATGAAAACCCCAAGAACCCCAAATCCACAACCTCAAAAAAGTAGATTATTACATGCAATCAATAAAACAAGGATTGTACATAGAACAATATCGGACCTCTGAAAAGTACAAGCATGGATATGTACTCAGTACTTGGTTTGGGCCCCTTTTGCAGCACTTACTGCAATTAGTTTTGCACGATATTCTAATTATTCGAGTTTCACCTGTATGTTTAATTGCATTTGTGTGCTCTGCACATTTTTGTGCTGGGTGATTGATTTGATTTCATCACGAGCTATTAATGGCCCTCTGTAAAATAAAATATAATCCTCAAATTCTCAAAGCAAATGTGTCAGTGTAGTCATATGCAGGTGCTTTTGCTATCCCGTTTTTTTTTCTCATTTCAATGCATTATTTGTAATAGGTTGTGCATTCTTTTTTGTTTTTGCTTAAGTATCCTGAATTCCTTTCCTATCATGCCTGATGTCTGGCTAAATTGCGTGTTTAAAAGATGCTGTTTTCTCAGGCAATGTCATCATCTTTTCACACTGAATCACACACACACCCATACTCGTACACCCAATTATATCACAAATGTACATTTTGCAGTCCACAGTGGGAGTTTTTTCCCTCACATCACTTTTGAATACCAATTTTCAAGTGACGTGTCCATTCGCCTCATATTTGCCATTTCATATTTCTTCTTATTTTACTTTTTGTTCTGGGAGCAACCTTTTTACTGACGGGAACTGAAGGAATCTCTGCAAAGGAGTCTCCGATGGCAGTAAAACCTGACAGAAGTTCTAACTAAAAAAAGGTTTGGGCTAAACATACACTTTTAATGTATTTTTTTAAATAAAGTGTAAGTACCTAAAACTGACTTTTTTTTGTTTATCGCAGAGCTCAGAAAAGGGAGGGAGACACAAGGAGCAAATGAGGTGTGCTGCAGTGCAAGCAGCATGCTGAGAGCAGAGTGACAGAGATGAGCTCATCAGTCCAATGCTTCTACATTCACTGTCCAGCTACAGGGTTGGATGGGGAGGCAACCTGTAAGTGACAGTGAAACTGCATCAGATAAATAGCAGGTACCCTCCCCTCTTAGGTAGGATTGTGCAATCCTCATGACAATGGATTGAAATACAAATCATCCTTGCCACACTGCTCCTGTTCTACCGCCTGCAGGGCTCTGCACGATGCTGTAGCTGTTTGTTTTCCGTTTAAGTGCCTTATTGAAGGGCTTGCATGCCCCACTTCTGTTCTCTTTGTAATCTTTTATATGAAAAACTGACAAAAACCAAATAAAATCTTTGTGAAAGAAATACAAATCATCTGGCTTTGAGAACAGCTATCACATATGTTTTTCATCTGTGTATTTAGCGGTTTGACTGGAGTTCAGCTGACTTAAGCTTGCCATACACCTATAGATTATCTGCAGCTTTTCTATGGTCAGATGGAAAAAGTTCAACAGATTCCTCCATCTATGCTAAACTGTGTGGATGGAGGAATCTCCCACTGGGCCAAGCTTTAGTACCTTGCTAGTCGGCCCCGCTGGCTGTCACAATACCTAAACAATCTGAATGGATGCAAGCATTGTTCAGGTATTTTGAGAGCCAGCGGGGTCGACTAGCAAGATACTGAAACGTGGCCCAGCGGGACATTCCTCCATCCACAAAGTTTTGCGTAGATGGAGAAATCTGTGGCACTTTTTCCATATGACCATAGAAAATCTGCAGATAATCTATAGGTGTATGGCCAGCTTTAGGAATAGGGGTGCTTTCACTGTTTCAATGTTTCAGCTGGGTCAGTTTCATTCACAGAAGGTGAATCAAGCTGGACAGTTGCAGTAAACAAGGTTAAAGCTGGAACACACTTGCCCAAGATTCCCCCAATTACCCTGAGGAGCCTGAACTGAGGAATATTCCCTGCCGGTTGATTGGCTGCAGTCTTTGTTCAGCTGACAATTTTCTGCACAGCTTCATCAACAAAAGTCAATCAAAAAAATCGAGCCAGATGGCCATGGATCGAATTTTGGCCAATTCAACAGAAAAAGGACAAAATCCGATCCATGTATGTCCAGCTTAACTGAATACTACAGATATGTGTTTGCCAAACAAAAGCTACAGTACATGTTTCATGTTTTTTTAGTACTGATCGCTGAGTGTTTGCAAATAACTGAGGCCATAGTAAGCTTACTGCGTACATCACTTCCTGTTCATACATGATTGTGGACATAGTAACTGATACTATCTCCTCAGTTTATGAATGGACAGGAGCACTGCAGGGACTGCATAAAAAGAGATTTGGGACTCTGTGTCCTCAATCTCTTTTTGTATTTTAAAAAGGAAATATCAGGGGTCTGTTTAGATCCATGATATTTCCCCAAAGCCCCTAACAGTAAAGTAAAAAATAAATAAATAAAATAATTAAAAAACATTTTAAAAAGGTTGGAAAAAAGTAAGTTTCAGTTTAGGCCTGAATTTGTTTTACATTTTGGTTTCAGTCTAAAAATTTAGTTTTGGTGCATCCCTAATATAAACAGAATAGGCCAGGGTGTTTATCTTTTGAATCATGACTTCGTATGGGACCCTATGATTAATTTGTGGGCTTCCTGGATAGTCAGATATGCCATTATTTCTACTTAGCTGGTAAAAACCAGTAAATCCCATGTTGCAGCAACATACCAAAATTTACCTGAACCTTACAATGCAACTGCGTGAACTAAAGTACCTTTAAGAGTCAACAATGTGCTTATGCAAAAAGGTATGCATTTTATTATGAGTACAACAATGATACAACAATGCAACAACAATGATGGACCTATAATTAAAAACCATATACTGTAAGTATTACCAAATACAATTGTATTTTAGGGGAAAATTGACCTTTTTTCTTTCCTTGAATAAAAACACTGTTCTTAACTATTCTGTCATTTACAGACTAAGCAAAGATGAAATGGTCTCTGGCATTGAGTACTACATGCCAAAGGATTTGCAATGTATTTCAATTTAGGGCAGCCTAAAAGAATACATCATTTTCTGCTGATTGGAGAGTGAAGAAGCATTAAAACACATTGATAAGGCCATCCCTCACTTTGCTTTTTTAAATTGTTCCCATTTAAAATGTTTGCATACAGCACAGGTATTTGACTCCCAGTGCAGCCCCTAGCTCTCCCAGTCTAAGTGCTGCTGTACAGGAATTGCAAGAGGTTAATACCAAGTCAAATTTAGGTACTTTCATTATCTGTATTAAAAAATCTAATGATTTACAATACATAGCAGTATTCATTAGTGTTTTTATATCAACACTAGGTTAAGCTTTCAGCTATCTTATTTCTCTTAGATGCAAAATATATTTTTCTTCAATAACAAACGTGGAAACACATTCAAATTGTATGAACGGTAAAGCCCACTGTTTAACAAAACGTTTCATGACAACCAATGACCCAAATGACCTGGAGGAGTGAAAAGGTTTAAACAATATGCTGATTTTTATTCTCTGAAAGGTAAAGAAATGTAAAAAAAGTGAACTGATATTGTGGGGTGAAGGGAACGGCAGGAACATTTATAACACATCAAGAAACATGTAACAAAGCAGCAAAATGCTTATGGCAAAAGACGAATATGCAACAACAAAAGCCATTTTCAAAGACACAAATTTAATAGCAGAGTATAAAGTGTGAGTAAACCAGCAGAAAAGATAGTAGGAAACCTGAAACAGCAGGAGACTGTACATTCACTGATATTGAAGAATTAGATCTACATCAAAATGCAAGAACACAGTTGAGCACCGTCATAAATAATTAACATAACATAAAAGGGGGACACACAAGAGGATTGGGGCCATGTATGGGACAAAGACTTGGACATAGACATATTTGGCTGTAGTTAAGCTTTATTATACATATAGGTTACTAGATCCAAAATATCTATGTTTCTATCAACACTACAGTAGTCAATCAGCAGTAGTAATCAATCCGAAATAAGTATTTGTAGATGTGAAATCAATTCAACAGGTCAATGTTTTCTAAAACTGTACAGGCTTTTTACCCTTCTTCTTGATACTTTTTTTTTATTTGCATTAACAGGTAATTTTCTACCCCCTTTTTCTTAGTCCAAGCAGTACTGGTACATGGTTTAGTAAAATGTTAGGACAAATCTGCAGAGACAATAATCTCTGAAATAAAAAAATACGCAGAAAATTAGAAAGTTAGCCACATTGGGTACTTAGAATAAAACAGAAATTAGTCCAGGTACTGATTTTACTTTTAGTTTGTAAAAACCCCTTATGGCATAGAAAAACTGTTTAAAAACATTGCAGCATTTTAATTTTGACTTGGATGCCTTGTCAATGATGGCTACCGTATCTAGTAAAAACGCATAACAGATTTGCACATATAGCTTCTACCTATCCACAGGCAACAACTATATAACCCATCCTCACTCATTCCCTCTGAGCATGAGATAAATTTAAATACTCAAGTAGATTACCCAGATTTTACCCAGCCTGGGATTAACCTCAGAGATTCCACTGGTGATATTTGCCAAAAGTAAGAGTAAATGACCTATTCCACATAATTGTGTCAAAACATTTGACTCATTGAAAAACATGCATAGCATCCTACCAGTCAAAATCTTTACTTCATTCTTACACAACTAATTGGTAACAGTAGCTTGGTCTGAACATTACAAAAGAAGACTGGGAGGAAATGTGGTCTTCAACAGCTACATACTTAACCAGTTCATTGGCTAGGGAATCAAATTGTAAATTACTCATGTATAGTGTTTGGCTCTTACCCAAATCTCTCACTCAGTACCAGAATAGTCCCCCACATGGCTGAGACTCTGACATTTAAAACTATTGGGTGAGAGTTATCCAAAATTCAACAATTCTGGAATTCTGCCTATGGTTCCACTGTAACATTACCAGGGTAACCCAATAGTAAAAAAACAAAACAATCTCTTGTACCAACTTCTTTATCTACCATGAGAATTTAATGACAATTCAAAGTAATAGCTTGCCCAAATTCCAAAGAATATGGGATCCCTGCAAAACAGTACCAGCAAGCAAACTTTGACCATTCTCTCCATACACTATTTTAGCTCATAGGCATTTAGTCTCACTGCATAGTCTTACAGCCAGCCTAATGAGACCCCTGCCCCCTTACCTCTCCCATCTTCTTTTCTTTTTTTTCTTCCCGTTCCTTTACCACACAAACACACACATTACACTTTTCTTTTTCTCCCTTACTCACCCCCCTCTCCTCCTGGCTTCCCTATGACCTTCCTTCTCACTGCCACCTGAATCCCCACTACCCCACTTTTACCTCCCTACTAAGTAGGTAGTTCGGGTTTTTTATCTTAGCCCTAGAAACTGCAACAAAGTTTCACACTACTATTGCACTCTTAGGGCTCCTGTTGACAGAATCAGTTTACATCCAATTGTTCATCATCTGCCCAGTTATGTTCCATGCAGCTTCTCTTACTTCCGTATGAATCCATTTTTAGCAAACATTATCATCTGTTTTTAACATAATTGCTATGATTTTTGTTTTTCCCTAACATGCATTTTGTCTCCCAGGCTGCACTGCAATTACAGTGAGCGACAGAGCTTCTCCACTCTATTGCTGTAGAGCTTGCAGGAGGTGTCCCATAGGCCTGGCCTCTGATGGAGTCAAGCAATCAGTGGCTCATAGGAGATATCACACGCCATTAATCCTTGCATTAAACACACGCCGTTAATCCTTGTATTAAACACACTCCTTCACTCCTTAAAGGTAAATTGCAAACCCCTTTTCCTGTGTCACATATGAATTTGAAAGTGCCCTATTGTCAGGGTTCCACCCTGACTTAACTGGTTTGCAGTATTCTGGCTTGGCTGCCATTTCACCCACCTGTCACCCATTCCTTCTTGTCTGAGCAGACTGTTGCTCACTATTTCCAGGCTCCCTCTTATGGCCAAAGAGGAAGCATCATCTGAGAGAGCCAGATGGTAGTTTCCTATCTCTGAGTGATGATGTCACCCCACTCACTATTTAAACCATTCAGTCCAGTCTGACTTTGCCCCTGCGTGGTCTTTCCTGCTGGTGCGTTCCTGCTGCTCAATGTATCCTGATTCCGTGTATAACCCGATCCTGGCTAACATTCTCCTCTGGCTCCTGCTCCTGGCTGGTTCCTGACAACGCTGATCTCCATGTTCCTGGCATAGAGATCAGGAACATGACTGACTACCCACTTGTACGACTACCCACTCCGGCTCCTGACCTTGACTTGTTCCTGTTTTTGCTTTCTTCTGTGGACACTTAATAAATATGTTTTAACTATCACCTTATGCTTGCCTGGTTTCCATTGTGATCTGACACCTATATTGTGTATTGGCTATCAATTTCTATGCAAAAACACATATTTATGGAATGGATGTATACAGATGACATTCATTTACATCCATAAATGGAAAAAGTTGAAAACTGTTTCTACTCACAGACTTATACAGCTCAGATGTTTACAAATGGTCATCTGTAAATATCTGCATGCCTATCCGGTTACATTACTGTCCGCTTATCATCTGCAAACAAAGGGATTAAAAATGGATAAAGCCCACGTGAAAGCGACCTTAATGGGCTATTCATTTTCATCTTTATTTTTGGCTGGAGTTCCGCTTAAAAAATACATTAAAACCCTTTCTTGCAAACCAGTGTAACATGAACTCAAGATGACTACTTTATAAAGCAATCACACACATTGGCAAAGAAAAAAAATCTATGTGCGTTATAGTTAGGTGTGCAACCGAGATGATTAGAACCTAAACTAGCATTTTCTGCTGTGTGTCACTCCCCCACCTCTTCCCCTGCAGTTAACATTATTTTTATTTTACTCATTTATATAGTGCGGAGGCTTTTTCTGCAGCACATTACAGAGAACATAATGCTCAGTAACACATTCAGTTAAGGAATGGGCGATTTTTAAGTATAAATTATTCCTTGTCCTCCTTTTTCACACCATAGAGTTCACAGAATAAATTATTTTGTTTGTGTGTGCGTGTGCGTGTGTGTGTGTGTGTGTGTGTGTGTGTGTGTGTGTGTGTGTGTATAGATGCATCCGTCACTCTGTGTCTCTATCTCCCTTTAGCTTGCCTTTCTTTCACTGTCTTTTCTTCTCTCTATTAATTATTTAATATTGGCTTCTCATGCTGCATTACTGCTCGTTAAGAGCTTCCCCAGAAAATCTAATTCTATCAGCACTTCAGGGGAATTCAGAGCGGAGACTACGGCAAGAGAAAAAGGGAGATAGAGGTGGAGGAGGGAGATGTAAAAGACAAGAGGAGAGCAAGTGAGAGAGCCCAGCATATCAGAAAATTCACTATTAAGAAAATAATATTAACTGTGTTAACAAGAGATGGTGGGTGAGTTGTTTTAAATGTATTAGAAGTGGGGAAATCTACCCCCTATACAAGTGTGGATGCCTAGAAATGTCAGTTAACTAGGGAACTGAGGTGAGGGGATAAGGGAGATGTTTGCGTTAGATAGTAGAAGGATAAACAAGGAATGATAGACAAGCAGATAACAAAGACTTGTTTTAGAAAAATACAGAAGAGAGATGTTTGAAAATCACCCACATACTGCGTTCTTAGAATTAAAATCACCATTAAAATCCTATTTAGTCCATTAGTGTCTGCAGGAAATGTTCCGAATTGGTTTTATTTTGCTCAGAGTTTCCTGAGCATTCAAGGTCAGCCCAAAGCAGATCATTTAACTGATGCATAAATATAACCCATAAAAGTGCATCAAATGCTCCTACTGCACAACCCTCTATTAAGTGTCTAAAGAAACAAAAAATCATTGCCATTCAATAGACAGTGACTGTTCTAAACCTAATTTTGCATCTGATACAATTATTCATATTGGATTCATGAGTAACCCTGAAGCATAGCAATATTCATTCTCTACCCCAATGGCTTTCCTGTAAAAGTAAAAGTCTGTACTTCTTGTTTCACCAATTCTGTTGCTGCATTCACTGGCTGCTATGCAAGAATTTTGGGCTACTTTTTGACGTGTGACACAAACGTGAATTAGTTTTTTACCACATTATTTCTTTTAATATATTCAGCGATACCAAGCTATTTGTAAATATAACTTATTTCCTTTGCCTTTTTTCATTGTGCTTTCAGAGCTGTCATCACAGACCCAGATCAGGGTAAACTTTGCTATGTGTACATTGAGCTGTACTGCATCTGAGCACAAGCAGTACGAACATGGAAGACATATGCTCCACATATTCTTTTAATGTCTTCAGTGCCAGAAGTCATAAATTATGATTTATGTGCCGCAATGCAAGTGTGTAATCGTTGAGGATCAGTGATTGCTAGCTTGTAGAAGCAGGCAGACCTTGCATGAGTTTAGCTGCCATGTAGAGAGCATATCTTCTGTCTCCAGACCAGGACAGAGAACAAGGGAGGTGTTGGGGATCTCTCAAGTTGTACATTCTGCTTTCATAATTGGCTGTCTAGAATAGTAGAGCTACTGTCTGTGTGTCTTGTCTCGTAAAATAGGTGCTGGTCATAATCCAAATCTGAGAGGTAACGGATGTGTGCATAGTTGCCAAGGATATAGGGAATCTGAATAACATGAATATGGAGTACATAGGAACAATGACAGAACCAGGAGAGTATTTTAACTGTCTTATTTCCTAGCAAAAAATGCATATTCATGCAGTATATTACTAGAGCATCCTTTCTAAACCTTTATACCACAGAGAAACTCCTTAAAATACATTTCAAGTCATTGGGAACCCCTGCTATTATATCTACAGGGCATTGCTCATTAGTATGATCAGTACGTTATAGATGTATTAAATACCCAAAGTATTTTAACACCAGATTTAATACAAGATCATTATTTTGGGTAATTCAGAAAAAGTGCCCCCTTACACTGGGGGTCAGTGTAATGTCCACTTACATTGAAGGTCAGTGAGAAGAATGCCCGGATTCATTGGTTGCCTGTCGGAATAATGCCCCTCTTACAAACAGCCAAATAAAACATTGTTGTCAGTGGTTAGTTACCTGAGAGACAAAAGTAGAGGAGGCTGAATGCTGCTCAGGCATGTGTTCCAGCTCTGGGAAAAAGTACCTCTTCCCCACAATTAGGCTGTGGTTTCACAAAATCAACAATATTATGCATATGGAAGATCTCACTAGTTCAATCAAAGACACCTCCTCCAAGTTTAGTGCAACATAGTTTTATTTGAATGAGTTCCTTCTTTCCAAAGAATATCATACTCTGATGGGCACTGATTGACCTTTCCTTCCTGCACCTGACATCTTTCCTTTTGTTATCTAGCTACTACTGGCTTCTTTCGTCCCATCCTACCTTTCCCCTCCCCCCCCCTCTTTTTTTTTCTCTTTCCCCTCTTTCTTTTTTGTCTTCTACAGGGTGTATGGATTTCCTCCTTCTCCAAGTAGTTAGTTTTTATTCACCCCTGTTGAGTTGTTGTTTTGTTTTTTTATGCATGTTTTACTCTTGTAAAAATGTTTTCTGTTTAAATAAATAATTTATTTTAAAAAAGGAGTAGAGGAGGCTCCACTGGTCCCACACTTCAGTCTCTGAAACATTAACTATATTGATAAGTTCTGCACTAATCTTTTAAATCTAAAAAATATATCAACTGCTAACCTAATAAGAACCCAATAAAAACTTGAAACAAAATAAACACAATGCAAAGATACCAAAAAAATTATAATCATCAATTTGCAGTAAACAATTCATATAATGTGAAACAAGTTAAATTGCTCATTGCCATTTTTCTTCAACTCAGTGGGGTCTATTCACTAAACTGCCGAATGATCTAGCCATAGCTCCGGCTGATCCTTCGGCTCGCTTCGGCCCCAGGACCCCTTCGGTTCAATAGAACCGAAGGGCTGCTGTACGGGCTATTCACTTGAGCCCGTACAGCTCCGGAAGTTGGCCGAGCGGCTCAGTCGAGCCGAAGGCATATGCCTCGGTTCGACTGAGCCGAGGTGAAAGCCGAAGCTGGCCGACAGCCTGCTTCTGACAGCTGGGCGGAGCCAGTCGTCATCTCATAGCTGGCTCCGGCCACTTTCAGAGAGATCGGCATCCCTGGTTACCAGCTAACCAGGGATGCTGTCATTACACACTGAGAGCGGCCTCTCCGTGTTCTCAGTGTGTAATGACAGATGGCGTTCCCGGTTACCTGGTAACCAGGAACGCCATCTGTCCTTTCTCTCCCGGACGCTCTGGGAGTCTTACCGTCTCCCGGCCACCCGGGAGAGAAACACTTTCTCCCAGAAAGGTTCACGCTGCTCGAACGAGCAGAGTAAACCTTTCCCTGCTCGTTTTTTTTCTTCTTTTTTTTTCTTCTGACATCGGAGCCATTGGCTGCCGTCAGAAGAAAAAAAAAAAAGAAATCTCCATAGGAATGCATAGCTAGAGTCCTATTGCCTATTTCAATTTGCAATAGCCAATAGCAAACTAGCTATTGCACCCGCCCACTGGTGCTGTCAATCAGCAGAGGGGGACCTGCAGTTCTTCATCAGGTCCCCCTCTGGTGCTTGACAGCAGCAGAGGGTGGGTGCAATAGCTAGTTTGCTATTGGCTATTGCAAAGTGAAATAGCCAATAGGAATCTAGCTATGCATTCCTATGGTGTGTTCTATTTTGTTGACGGCAGCAGAACCGCCCGGCCAATAGAAAACAGTTGGGCTGAGCTAGCTGTCACTGCTTGCTCCGCCCAATCATTTTCTATTTTTTTTTCTACTTTTTTAACAATTTTTCTATTCTGCTCGGTACCACAGAGGGACCGAGCAGAACAGCAGAGCCGAATGCCGCTCAGCGGCATTCGGCTATTTACTCACTGCTGTTCGGCATCTATGAGAATAGACCGAACAGCAGCGAGTAGCCTGCCGGAGGTTCGGCTTAGCCGATCCAGATGTTGGATCGGCTGAGTCGAACTCCTTCTGCAATTCGGGTCGGTTGAACATGCTGAAGCCACACGAAGCCACCCGATGCACGGCTGATTTCAGCCGATATACGGCTGGAATCAGCCGTACCAGCCTAAAGTGAATAGCCGAACAGCGTTGGCACAGAGCACTTTATTTATAAACAATTTTTTATGTTTTGCATTATATGAATTAATGTCTATCGCAAGCTGATTATTACAATTTTTTAGGTATCTGAAGGGCTGTGTTTATTTTGTTTATGTGTTTGTTGTGTCTCTGTAGAATGACGTTGATGCTAAAAGTATGTAGTAATCAAAAGACAGGAGATCCAACTATCACTGCTCAAGAAACCCTTAGCCGCTTCTGGAGGTAGGCAATGAACCAAAAAAGTCTTAATCCAATGATCAAATGCTAGTTTCTATAAAATATAAATAACATAATGACAAAATAGTTAGTGTATACATAAACAATAAAAAGATGAAAGTGTACTCACCTTGAAGAGTCTCAATATATTGGCCACCATGATAGAGACAGAGCTTGAAGATGCTCCAATCACTCCCACTACCCTCTCAGGCTGAGCAATAATCGGATTCCCACCACTGAGACATCGCACTTCTCCTCGGTCCTTATCTATAAGGGGCTGGACAAAGCTTAAGGACTGCTCTAGAGCATGGGTGTCCCGGGAGCAGGTGTCCAAAATTCTAGCACCTAATGTGATATTGGGCAGGAGGTCAGGATCAGCATTAATACGATCAAGAGCATACAGCATTGCTTCTAAGCGGTGTATTCCTTTCTCCTTCTTAAGTTCTCCACATGCTCTGCCATCACTCCCCCTTCCATGTACAGGGAAAAGACCACCAAAGATAAGGTCTCCTTCGATCCTCACAGAATTCATATGTGGTGAACCCTTTGGTTTTGACCAACATGTCCAAGAATTAAGAAGTATAAACATGCACGCCATAATTGTAAGCTTTGGCATATCCATGGTGAGGTTTTGTAAGCCAAGACACGTCTTCGTTCAAAACAATCTCCACACTCCTATCCTCAGATGGTCTGTATGATGATCTATGGTGCTGAGGCCATGATGTTTTGCAGTACTGTTCATGGACAGAAAGCAGCATCAACAGTTCTAGAAAGGAAAATATGTGAAAAGATATAAGCCTTAATATTCAGTTTATTCAAATTCATAGCATATAAAGAACAGTTATATTACACCTTCTTTTCACACTTGTCCACCTAGGTAGAACTTTTGCAGAATAGGCTGTAGGATGTACAATTTTCTCTGCATGTGGCATTGAATCATAAACAAAGCATTGCACCAGCTATCTTGAAAGGTATTTTTAGCTCATTCAACTTTTTATCACACACTTGGTGAAAAAGACAACACATGAGAATTTAATGGGCATATAAAAATCATAAAAGGCGTGGTCGTCAACTGACACTGGAGTGGGATGAATTCCAGACTGACACAACGTATGCAAGATAGAACTCAAGGCAAAGCTGCAAAAAAAAAAGTCTACAAGGAGCAAATAAATAAGAAACAGTTAAAGCTTGACTATCTGTTATACACCACTCAGGTCTACCAACCTTTAACTTTTAAAGTCTAGCTCCAGGCAGCCATAAAAATAACACAAATGAATACAGTTATGTATTGATTAAATATTATTACATTTAAATACAACTAGTGTTATTACCAGAGCATGCCAACAGTAAAACTTTATTTATAAAAATTTCCACCGAGCATTTAGCCAGGCGGATGCCATTCGTCTGGCACTGGTGCCTCTAGATGGAGCTGATTAATATATGCTGGGTAAAAGTTTTATAAATCAAACCCATAGACTGGAACATGGAGGGTAGTATTAGTAGCCAATAAAATGTTCTGCATGCCTACTTGCTGACAAAGAACATGGTAACTGGTGGAGAGAGAAGAAAAATTAGCTCATTGGTCAATTGCTGCTACTTCACTGTCCAGTCACAGGCTGGGGGCAGGGAAGTTACCAAGCTCACATGGCTGTATTTGGTTAATGGCATTGACCTTATATGGCCGTGTGGCCATATAAGGTCAATGGTGTCAGCACAAGCATCCTTGTCTGTGGGTAACTGCAGGGTGGGGAATGTCCCGGCTCACAGCTGAGAGCTAAATTACAGGATAAGGACAGGGTAAGGGGATCTGGGGTTCTTTGTCACCAATCAAAAAGGTACCAATCAAAGAGGCAACCAGAATGGTGAGCCACCACCAGTCGGGGATCAGCAATACAATCCCTCTGGTGCTCCTGGTGAAACACACTCTGCATGTGTATTAGACCAGGCACTGGAGGCACAGCAGTAGGAGGAAGAGAAGGACTTCCTGGTGTCTCAGTGCCTATGGGATTGTTTAACAATAGACATCCCTGTAAGGCAGCAGATGGCAAAAGTGGAGTATGAGGAGGAGGAGGGTTTAGGTGCCAGCACTGAGGAGGTTGAGAGCAGGCAGCAGGCATCCAGGGGTACTTTTTATCTCTGCCAAACCCTGGGAGTTGTGTATGGGCGGAATGAGGTTATTGAGGAAACTTTTTGGGGTTTTTTTCTGTGACAAAAATATACTCTGAAGTTGAGTTTCAAAGCCGATTGTTGCCCCTACTGTTCAAAATGTAGCCTACTAAAATTTATGAAATAATAATACTCTAAAGTTGATGTCTTCATTAAAGGTTTCCTGAAAAAGTGGCCTAGTAAAAATGCTTAAATACATTATATGGAGTCAGTACAATATTTTGCCATCTTTATTCTATTAAATAATATACTCTAATTCTGATTTTTGAACTGAAGGCTGATGATTTTCTCTCCCGCTTAAAATGTAGGCTATAAAAGGTGCTTAAATATTGTCCGGTCGGTACAATATTTCTTCCTTCTTTCTGTAAAATCTATACACTTAAATTTGGATTTTTGGGTTGAACATTTTTGAAAATGCCACCTATAACATAGTGTTTACTAATGTAGTCTGTACAATATTCCTTTTTTTTTTTTACAGTGAAAAATATATACTTTTTTGGCCTGAAAATCTGCAAGATTTTGCAAATGTGACCTACAAAAGATTGCTAAAATACTGTCTATTCCTGTATTTTTACACAGAAAAATATGCATTTAAATTATTTGTCCTCTAGAGCTGCGTGAGATGTGTGATTTTGCAAATGCAACCTACACAAGATTGTTGAAATACTGTCTATGCACTCTGCACAATATTCCTTTTTTTACATTGAAAATTATGTCCTTTATTGTGGCTATTTGGCATGAAAAGCTGCGTGCTCAGTTTTTTTTTTTTTTACCTACACTAACTGCTGCAGTACTGTCTATGCAGTCTGTACAACATTTCTGCATTTTTTTCTATGACATACTGTATATACAATTAATGTGGATTTAATGAAAAGCTGAATTCTGTGTAAAAATGCGGCCTACAAAAACTAATTTAATTCTTACTATGGAGTCTGTAAAATATTTTAAAAGGCTTCCGTCTCAGAAATTGTACACTCCAAATTTTAATTCATGATAAAAACCTGCCTCGTCTCTCTTCAATTGCGGCCTAGTAAAACTGCTACACATAATGTGCAGCACATCGGCACAATGTTTCTGGTTGCTGTCTCCGAAAAACAATACGCTCTAATTTTTATTTCATGATAAAAACGGCCCTGTCTCTCCTTACTTACATTGCAGCCCAATCAAGCTGCTTACGTGGAGGGTATCACGAAAATGCCACAAAAAAACTAAGGTTAGGTCAGCAGAGACGCTTGGACAAATCAGATGAAGTCTAGGTTTTTCATTGGTTGTCAATAAATCTTTATTTGATGATTTGATTTAATTTTTACACTTAGTCGGATCTCTCCTGGACCTTTTGTCCTAATTTTTTCTTCTCCCATTTTTGGAGTTTTCCCTCCATCAAGCTGATACACATACTTTCCAGCCACGGTATGCTATTGTCTCTGAAATATGGCACTGTCATTTTCATTTCAGCATAACAACTGCCTCATCTCTGGAATGTGGAGTTGTGGTTTTTAAATGTTTTTGCTTTGAAATTTTATTAAACTTTATAAAAAGATAATACTGTGATACTGTAAAAAAAAAAAAAGAAGATCACAAGCTATACTATCTAACTTACTGTTAGATAAGAAAAATCTGGCATCGCAGCAAAATCTACCTAAAAAGACTTCAAGTTAAAATGAATCAGATTGAGGTGCTGCTGTTTGCTGCTGCAAACTAAAATGTAAAAAATAAACAATAACACATGCAAAATATATAATGGCAGAATTAGAGGTGCACCGACATAGAAATTAATGTCTGTATCCCCTGTTATCAATGAATAGGAATCCTCTATACTGAGTGTTCCTGTTCATTGATAACTTGAGAATATAGTATGCTTACTATAACCACAATTATGAATGGACAGGAGGGGATATAGATCACTCCCATTCATTCATAATTGAGGATATATTAACCGTACCATATGCTCAATTATGTACAAACACTCAGCAATCACTGATCACTGCGTGTTTGTAGCCTGCTCTCCTCTCTGACACGCTGTCACAGGAGGCTGAGTGAGCGGTGCGAGAGGAGAGCCCAGCCTCGTGTGACAGCGCTGTCTCCGCCCCCACACTGCTCTGCCGCACTGTCATAGGCAGCCGAGCGGTGTGGGAGGAAAGATACCGGCCGATCACAACGCTCTTGTCCCGCAGTGCTCGGCCGGCTGTCACTTTATCTCCTCCCCACTGGGACACAGAGCAGCGCCCAGCGGGGAGGAAAGAAATCATGGATGCGCCGATGTATTGGCAGGAAAATGGCACTTTCGGCATTTAGCCAAAAATGCCATTTTCGGCCGATGTGTTTCTGCAGCCAATATATCGGTGCATCCCTAGCCAGAATACGGTGTCACTGGCACTTTCCATGATAATTGTACTGTTTTGTAATATTGCATACAGCTTAAAGGCATCTCCCAATCATAAGAAAGTAATGGTGTTTTCTCCATGTTGCCCTTGAAGTCACATAAAAAGGAGGACCCTCACAACTCTGAACTGTATCTTGTAAAGTTATTTTTGCATTGGTACATGTACCCCATGGCAATAACCAGCTCCCCATACCCTTTGTTGACAATCCCTTGCTTATTACCCTTGATTTTGTTTTCAAGATTTGCCCCCTATTGACTTCAAAGGGGTTCAGATTAAAGTATGCATTTTCCAAAATTTACAATGAGTTCGACAAATTACTCTGTTAGGATTAAACTAAAAATCAAATTAGCCCTGGAGTAGCTGGATTGAGGAAGCTTGATCACATCTATCTTCCAAAATGTATTGGTTAGTCCATGCAAGTTATAACTAGGAAGTGTTAATAATCCATTTCTTTTATATTTACACTGTGTAACACCCTGGGCACTCCTGGGTGCGATGACTCACAGTGATGTGGAGGGGTTTAACTTGCTTTAGGCAATGAGTTATGTCCAGCTTCCCTGGAGAGTAATAGAATGCAAGTGCGGGAAGTGTATCACAGGCTAACGAATTGCAAGTGCGGGAAGTGTATCACACATACTCCCTCTGTGTAATGCAGATGGATGAATAAGCACCTTCAAGCAGGAATATTCCACATGCTATCAACTTGATAGTAGAACAGTGAGAGGATATTTTATACCAGAGGGAGTATTACATGGACAGTCATTTGGTATATTTAGTACTTGCGGTTTAGAAGTATTGCACTGGCATTTATCTGGAACTCAGACTTATCCCCAGGTAGCCTTGTTAAGAGTCCTTTGCAGTGAATGATCTCTGTGGTTGCTAAGTGCAAGGTAATCCCAATAGGCAGTCAGGGGTGCTGCTCCACAATGGTAGAAATGGCATGCAGGAAATAAGATCCAGTAACTCTGTCAAGGGAGTGAAGTTTGAGATTGAGGAAGTGAGTCTGCAGAGATAAAGGTGTCTGAGGCAGGTGTGAGGCAGGTATACGATCCAGTAACTCTGTTAAGGGAGTGAGGCTTGAGGTTGAGGCAGGTGTGAGACAGGTATAAGGCAGGTTCAGCGTGCGGGGTAGGAGCGGTATTTCCCAGTGTCTTCTCCCTTGTTCGAACACCAGGGAAATTAATCCTGCAGCTTAAAAAGACAGAGGAGGAGGGGCCTGGTGATGTCAGCGATGACGTGGCAGAAGCCTGTGTCGATCATGGAGCAAGGAACGGGTAAGTCTGCTACACACTGTAGTATTTTCTGAAATCTATTTTCCATTTTGGTTATGTTATGAGGACACACATAAGGCTATAAAATGTTGTTTGTATTGATTTCAGTAGATAATTTTCAACAATGCAAGAGCAATCTGAAAAGTGTAGTCACCTAAGGCCCCTTTCACAAGTGCAGTCTGATCAGGTTCACCTGTCCGTTTTTACAGGCAGACCCAATCGGATGCCCAGTGCCAGTCTACGGTATTCCGTTTCGATGGACCTGCTCACGCCGTATCGGGGATAATCTGATGTAAACAGACACATTTCCATCCGATTCCCTATGAATCAACACGAGTACCTCTGTACACAGTATTTCTGTTTTTTCCTCCATCCCAAGATGGAGGAAGAAACTGGCGAGACATGGATGTCACAGCGGTAACATCCAATCTGTACCACATCAGTCAGGAGGGGATTCATGCATGGATCCCCTGCTGATCAGCCTGTGTGGAAGGGGCATAAGGTAACCAGTCTTCTCAAATTTACTTGGCAACAAACTGCTGGTGTTTAGAGAAAGTCCTTTTATTTCTAAAGAGCACATATAGTATAGAATTATTATTGCATTTTTTACCTTTAACTAGAATTATATGTAAAATAAAAAAAATACACACATATGATGCAATCTATCACAAGTCCTACTGTAACATATCACACAAAGTACAGGAAAAGAGCTGCACTCCACATTTTCTGCTGCTGTATAATTTTATCAGTCACCTCGACACAGACAATTCACCAAGGGCACCTCCTTTGGTGCATTTTACTTATCAAGAGCTTATTTGTAAAGTCTTATTTGTAAAGACTTATTTGATCTATGTTTCCGTGACATGATGGGACCCAGCACTGAGTAGTAGGGACGATGAGTATCTGGAGAAAAATAGTGGCATTATTGCCCCCTGTGACATAGATTCATTACCTGTTGATCCTGCAAGCAGATTTGTTATTTTGCCACTTACTTTAATAGGATCTACAAGACTGTTCGATATTGAAATTGCATTGGCAGTGTTGTCACCCTGTGGGTAGAATAGCTTTAGATGAGCATGTATTTTGAAATTGAAGTGACAAGAAAATTAAAGCCCAAATCCAGCTAATACTTTTTGAGCGGTTATATATATTTTCTCTTTTGAAACAAAGGTTGAAACTATATGAATAAAAGCTGGCCTTTGTAAGCACTTCTGGCAGTGTTATATTAATTGCCCCAACCCCTGTAACTGACATGTTTTCTGGGCAGGCTTGGCCTTAAGAAAAAAGTGGAGAAAAAGATCAATAAACGCAGGTGAAATAAAAAAGGAATTTTTAACAGTAACCAAAATACAATATTTGTCATTAGTGTTCTTAAAATTATTTTTTGCTTTGACTTTTATATCTTAAATGTGTGCTCTTCCACAATTTACATATAGAGATGTTTAGATTAACCACTAGAGGGACTTTTGTATTTTACTCAGCCTCACTGAATTCATCTGTTTCTTCTGAATTCATCCGTAGTCAATTACAGGGCCACCTGAACTAAAAAAGTGAAGATTTGCCAAGTTATTTGTGCCTAAGCAGTACCCCGAAAAATGTTCCTTTTGTCTTGAATTTCTTCAGAAAAATAGCAGTGCACTTCTTGGTATGTGAGCATGTCTAGCCACCCGCTGTACCTACAACCTCTTAACTGGACTTCTGCAGGGTGAGGTGCACTGCTGCCTTTGACTGCTGGTGTGATAGGATCTTAAGTAAGATTTTGCAATGTCACTACTGTGTTGCTCACTGTTCTCCTTTGCTGGAGGCACTGACATGAGGAAGCAAAACCCTCCCTCTACCAAGATGGCCACCTCCACACAGAGACACAGTGCAGAGCATGGCATGTAAATGTGTAATGGGAAATTTCAGCTGAAGGGTTACCATAAGCAATACTGGTGAGTAATCTTTTTGCCCACTGCCTATCTTTTTTGAGCCCCGTTCCCGAGTTTGGTTTCTCTTAAAGGGGGGGCTGCATTTTTATTTCATTTTTAGGTTTACACATTTTAAACTGATATGGTAAACCTTTTTAATTGTTACATTGAAATCTTTCATTTACACACAAAAAAAACCTTAAATACATGACATGGGTTTCATAGAGCATTATGAATTTTTTAAGGAAAGAGCACAGCAGTAACTTTTATCTTTTCAACAATCTATAATTGAAATGCTATGAACAGGCTTTGTTTCAGTAAAGTCAGTTAAGGTAAGCCTTAGAAATATCTGAAAATGAGCATGCAGCTCCACCTGCTGGCTTTAAATAGCAAGTATAAAATAAGCATGTGCCATATTTTTATATACCTGGTAAAAAAATAAAAATGTTATGTGCTAAAAATGATAAATAAATAAAGCAGATAAATACAAAGCAGTCCGTTAACGCAAAGGGGTTGATATATTAAGGGCTGTTCATTTAGCAAAGTGAATGTTCACTTAGCTTAGTGAACAAGGTGAAACTATTGTTCTCTTCATAGTTACATAGTTTCATAGTATTTGAGGTTGAATAAAGACACAGATCCATCAAGTTCAACCTTTGTGTATTTGTGTGTACATGTGTGTATATGAGTCCCTGTGTGGTCTTAGTTTTTAAGAGTACCTGTATCCCTGTATGTTACGGTCTCTTAGGGTGGTATCTAATTGATTTTTTAAAGAATCAATATTCTCTGCTGATACCAATTCTTGTGGCAGAGAGTTCCAAAATTTAACCAATTTGACTGAAGAGAATACCCTATGCCCTTTGTGGATAAATCTTTTCTCCACCAATCTTAGGTGGTGGCCTCTAGTCTCTGTTAGGGAGTTTACAGTAAAACATTTATTGCTGATGTTGCCATCACCACCCAACATTTTGTACATCAAAATCATGTCCCCTCTTAAACTTCTCAGTTCCAGCGTGAACAAATTTAAATTTAGCAATCTTGTCTCATAGCTTTGATACTCCAGCCCCTTAAATTTGTTTTGTTGCTCTTCTCTGGACTTTCTCCAGCTCCAGGACATCCTTTCTGTGGATTGGTGACTAAAATTGAGCCATGTACTATAGATGAGGCCAAACCAGTGATCAATAAGTGGCAAAATGAATGATTTGTCTCTACAGTACATTCCCTTTTGAAATGCATGACACTACTCTGCTAGCTTTGTTTGACGCAGACTGGCATTGCATGCTGCTATTCAATTTCTGGCCTACAAAGAACCCCAAATCTTTTTCCATTTCTGACTTCCCTAGTGGAGTACCCATTAATGTGTATTCCGCTTGCCTATTTTTAACCACTAAATGCATTACTTTACATCTTTCGACATGAAACCTCATCTGCCATATAGTTGCCACCTCCCTTATTTTATCCAGGTCCTCCTGTAATGTAATAATGTCTATGTCCGTGTTGATTACCCTCCAAATTTTAGTATCATCTGCAAACACAGAAACATGGCTATTAAGACCTTCCCCAATATCATTAATAAATAGGTTAAACAATATGAGGCCTATGACAGAACCCTGGGGCACGCCACTCTCGAACTTAGACTAATCTGAGAAAGAGCCATTTATCAATACTCTCTGGACACGTTCCTGTAGCCAGTTCTCTATCCATGTACACACTATTTCATCTATGCCCATAGACATCAGCTTGTGTAATACGCGTCTATGCAAAAATCCAGGTACACAACATCAAGTGGCTTTCCTCTATCCAGATCTCTACTCAAATCTTCGTAGAATGTTAGTAGGTTGGTCTGAGAAGAACGGTCCTCTATAAATCCATGCTCATTATCACTTATTATACCTTTGTCACAAACAAAATCCACTAAATTATCCTTTCTCATTCCCTCAAACAGTCTGCATACTATTGATGTTAGACTGACTGGTCCGTAGTTCCCAGGTTGGCATCTTGAACCTTTTTTGAATATTGGTACTACCGTAGCCCTCCGCCAGTCACTTGGTACCCTTCCATTAAGTATTTAGTCCTTGAAAATGAGGAATAATGGCCTCGCTATAACATGGCTGAGCTTTTTAAGTACCCTGGGGTGCAGGTTATCTGGTCCTAATGATTTATTTGCATTAAGTTTTTCAAGTCTTTGTTTCAACCCCCAGCTACTGTCAACCACTGTGGTATCTTACGCATTAAGCTACTCGCATTCTTATCTCCATTAAACCCGTCTTTTTCTTGAGTGTATACTGAGGAGAAAAATTAATTTAATACCTAAGCCTTCTCCCTGCCGTTTTTGATTAATCTCCCTCTCTCATCTTTAATTGAGCCTACCTGCTCTTTTCTTACCTTTTTACTGTTTATATATTGGTAGAATGTTTTGGGGTTCTTCTTACAGACTGTGGCGATATGCTTTTTGTAATCTATTTTAGCTACTCAGATTTTATCTCCTTACATTCTTTGTAGCTCTGGAATGTCAATGCAGTAACCTCCATCTTATATTTTTTTAATGCCAGATTTCTTTGGTGTGTTGTCTTGCCATTTTATTTAGCCATGCAGGCTTTGCTCTCGATCTTTTATTTTCGTTACCAAACGGTATGCACTTGGTAGTAGCGTTATGTAATGTATTCTTATAACTCAGCAGCTGCATAGGATAACAATTGTAGCTAGTGAAGCTGGCAACCTTGCAGCTTGCTCTAAAGATTGAGTGACTGAGCTACAAATTACTAAGAGATACAAATTGCTACAAAGGAGGACGATTCCATAGTTTATACAAATCCCTGCTCTCTATACACAAACAAGCAAAACACAACCAGGATTAATCTCCAAATCAAAGTTGTTACCACTTAAATGGCATCTCTCCATTGCGCCCAATTGACCCAGATTACAATGGCTGTCTCTTTGTGTGACTCTCTATTTGTGTGACAGCAACTCCAATCGATCAGCTCTATATATCTCCGATCTCTTTTTAGTCATACAACCCTCGGGTATTTGTCCGAGACATTCTAACTCTGCTGGCCAGCAGCAGGGCTACTCAGTATTGTCTGTGTCACTGCAGCTTCATTAGTTGTCAAAGTGTGGCACTTCATCCCAATCACTGCCCAGAACAGCCAAAACTGGACCTTGGTTACCAAGCAACCAAACCTGTGAGTCTTTGCTGCAGCTCTATTCACAAAATTCAAAATGAATGTAAAACTTCCAGATAGAATACTACTACAGAATCTAACAGGGCTATTCATAAAAGGGTGAAGAGTTTGGAGAAGGCAGGAGAAGTGAACAGTCTAGGATAACATAGCTGAACTGGAAAGTGAGCTGAATTGGAGAATTTTTCCAAATCAGCTAGTTTGGCCTAGATTGTTCACTTCTCCTGTCTTCACCAAACTCTTCACCCTTTTGTGAATAGCCCTGTATATAAAAGTTACATAACAAAATTAAATAATGTATAAATATATAAAATTAACAAATATTTCAACAAAAACAGTATTAATACGTTGACCATTAAATAATGACATGGTGGATTCATCCTCTTCAACCCCATAAATTTGCATTGTAAGAAAGAGCATAATGGGCTAGACATGTGCGATTCGTTTTGTTACGAATCGAAATTCGTACGAATTTTCCTGAAATTCGTAAATTAAGGTACAAATTCCGAAATACAAAATAACGGATATTCCGAAACGGAACACATTTTTTGACGGCGCACAAGTCTATAATGGGCATATAATGATCAAGTATGGCTGCCCCCCCTATAATAAACATTAGAACACCCCCACATCATCTATATTAAAGATAAATAACATTTAAATAATGTATTAAATAAAATTAACAACTATTTCAACAATAACACTATCAATACATTCACCATTAAATAATGCCATGATGGATTAACCCTCCTTAATCCCAACTTTGCATCATGAGAGAGCATTATGGGCATATTATGATCACGTATGGGTGTCCCCCTATATGCATATACTGTATAATTACAAAAATTTGAAAAATGTTTTTAAAGCGCGAACTACAACCTCCAATCCCCTACAGCCAAGTTAGGCCTCTATTTGGATTGCAGTTGCCATGGTGCTGCGCATGTAATTAGCTATGACACCAGACATTTTAGGGATTGAAAGTTCAGAGCTCATATAAGCACAATGGCAACCATGACAGTTGGCATGCCTTAAAAGTAACTGTTTTGGGATACATTACATTTAAAAATAAATTGAATATGCATTGATAAGATTACTTACACCAAGCTGATATCTAAAATATCATTAAAAATAGATGTTCTAAGCCCAAACCAGGAATTATCAATGGTATATATTCTGGTGGTTTTGGTCATCTTTCCTTCTAAACTTTTTACCTTTGTAAATGTCATGCAGCAGAGCACAGGCATGTCAGCCTCACCTTTCCAATTCCCCCCATGCCCAGATCCATTATCTCTGCTTTCCCTCTTCATTATTTATTTTCTCCCTCTTCTTTCCCTCTGGCTCTCATTACAGATAATATTTCTTGTGTTTCTGTGCTGGGAGGGGACAGCTGCAGCATCTTCCCTGTAGCCCCTGATTAGAGTCACAGGAAATAGAGAGGGAAGTTCAGTTTACAATCTGCTTCTTCCAGTACACAGAGTGAGATGAAGATGCTGTGATAGCATTATGTGTATAAAAGGAGGTTTTCACATTACAGCACAGATATAACAGAGCAGTTCTACAGCAGGGAAGAACTGACAGCAGCTATGTGTTTGAAGGAAGGCAGCTAGGGGCAGGGCTGTTGGAAATAAACTGACACACAGTTAAAATATCACTGTACTCATATGTTCATGTACCAAGTTTATTAACAGTGATGGATTCCAGACTCTGCTTCCAGGAGTTAAAATTCCATTCCCCTAATCTCAAGATCAATGAATGCTAATAGAAATTAGTGTCAGTTATTGAAGTATATTTACTTGTGACTGTAAAAATTCCTTTATAAAACAGTGCTGTGCAATGAAAAGTCAACTCAGCATGAAAATGTTACCAGTTTTTATTATTATCATTATTATGTTAAATACATATACATTTGGTTATAGTCTATAGTCCAGGCCAACAGTGCATTTAGAAAATGATCACAAAAGGGTTACAACCTGAAGCTGCGGCTTCCTGGAAATCCCATTGAAATTCTGTCTTTATCAGCTCTCAAGGGGAGAGCATCAGAAAACTGGGATGGGGTTTCCAGTCGCAGCTTATTCTGCTGATTTCAATATGTAGAAATCTGTACATCTATCTATTTATCTGTCTAGCAATCTATCAACAATGTGTCTTATTATCTGCCTGTCCACATACCTATTATTTCTTGTATTTACAGCGTTAAAATAAATGATGGCCATAATCCCTATAATCCATAATTCCCTATAATAGGAATAATTTCAAACTATTTTCTAGTAAAACAACACAAACAGCAAATCTGATGTGCAAGATGGAGTCATTTATAACAAACTAATTTCAATGTAGTGTAGTCAAATTACTGAATTATATATTTTATTTGTATGCTATAGATTACCTTGCCCTATTAACTCTTTTCCCGCTGTGGTTCTACTACCATAATGCATATATACACTATAATGCCAAAAGTATTGGGACACCCCTCCAAATCATTGGATTCAGGTGTTCCAACCATCTCCATGTCCACAAGTGTATAAAATCAAGCACCTAGGCATGCAGACTGCTACTACAAACATTTGTGAAAGAATGGGTCGCTCTCAGGAGCTCATTGAATTCAAGCGTGGTACCATGATAGGTTGCCACCTGTGCAATAAGTCCATCCGTGAAATTTCCTTGCTACTAAATATTCCGCGGTCAACTGTTAGTGGTATTAGAACTATTGATGAGCCGAACACCCCCTTGTATACACCTATGGCCATGGAGGTGATTGGAACACTGGAAGGGGTGTCCATCCATGGGTGGGGACAGGTCTGCATTATTTACTTCCGATACCTCCTCTGTGTGTTGTACTTGGAGGACTGGGACTAATTCTCATGCTCACCTGGCTCTTGGCTGCAGGACTTTGAGCATGAACCTGAGTTTTTTATTTTTTAGGTTTCCAGACTGCTAGAATAGATTGTTGAACAAGAGTTTACCATGTCTCTTCTTCTGTGTTTGCTCAAGCACCATCAGACTTCAGATTAACCCTTTTAATTCCATAACAGTGCATCTGCATTAGACTTAAACTTAAAGGAGAACTATGAGGTGAGTGCTTTTCACTCACCTCCTAGTTCTAGCCGACCTGTGACAATGAGACTGTCACAGGTCGGCTCAGTAGATCGGGAGGTGAGTGAACACATACCGGCGTTCGCTCACCTCTCGACCTCTGCGGCGTCTCAGTATACCGCGAGCTGTAGCTAGCGGTATACTGAGCTTAGGGTGACGGGAGGACGCTAGTTTGTGTCCTCCCGTTACCCTAAGGAGAACTATGGGGAAAAGCCTTAACCCCATAGTTCGCCTTTAAAAGGACCCTGGTAGGATAGCAAATGGGAGCTGCCATTGCTGATGTGTTCAAAGGTGAAGGCTTCCTTATTGTGGTGTCAGGACACCTGATATGCACATACTTATTTTGGGTTACTAACTCACCAAATAGTAAAGGAAGAATAAAGGTGAAAGCCCAGGAGCTTGCACTTTCAAAGACAATTTAGCAAAGGGAACTCTCTTATTGCAATCCTGATGGCTTCCCTTATGTTGTGCAGAAAATGATCTATGTCTGTAAATTCATAATACACAATTTGTATTCTATTTGTATCTAATAGATACATTATATTTTTCCCTTTCACGTTCATAAAATGGTATATAAAAGCAGTAGTGTGCCCTCTAGGGACAGAATGAATCAGAAATCTTGCCAGATTCCTCGTTGTAAAAATACAATAGAATTAGTGCAGTAATGGAAAATCTGCATCAGTGTCCATAAAAGCAGTGAGGAGGCAAGACTCTGTGCTGGCAGTGTGGTTAAGTTATTGCCTTTGGTGGCACAGAGGAGGGCAGTAATTCAAGTCACTGATCTATACACTGCATATATGGCTGACAAATGCAGGTTATTGACCCATACATATAACCACTTCTGTATTCCCCCTTTAACACCTTGTATGGTAAACATTGTTTAAAGTGTATTTTCAGTTTTCCAGCCACCTACTTTACATTTGTTACATATTCTCAAAGCATACATTGCAACTTACTTTTGTGATGATGTTTCTGCATACTGCAGGACTGAAAAATCCTGCTTAGTTCTTACTGTCTGGGGGGTTCGGGCAGATTTCATTATCAAGGTAAGATAAGCAGGGCTGTCTGTCCTAGCAAAGGGTTGAAGACATAGGGGGAAAATTATCAAAGCTGGAACATACAGAATCTGGAGCAGATGGCCATTGCAACCAATCAGCTTCTCTTTTCAGTTTCTTGAGTTAACCTTTGAAAATGAAAATAGAACCTGATTGTGTGCCATGGCCAACTGCTCCAGATTATGTCTGCTCCAGTTTCAACAAATTCCCCTATTGCATGTTAATTAACTTTTTTCTTTTTTAAACTGTCATGCAATCTGTCCCCTTATCAGCTCACAGTCTTCTATTCTAACCACTGAACGCTGCCTGCAGAGTCCTATATATAATCCTATTCCAAAGAAACCACTGAACAGGTAAGAAATCTTTGTTGTTATTATTATTATTATTATTATCATTTTTATGGTGTGTCAATGGGAACATATAAGACATATATGACATACAAGATATAACATATAAACATATAGTAGGGGTTTCCGAAACTTAGCTGCAAATGTGGAAATACTGTTTCAAAGTAACTGATCATCATGCCTGTCCTCATTATTCATATACACTTAAACTCTGGGAGCAAACATGTTTCTTTAAATATATCCATTAATATCCATAAAGGATATAAATTTGTTTTTGTGCACCTAACCCCAATATTATGTAGCAGTGACATCATCACTGTGTTGTACACAGCCTGTGCAGAGCTATGGGAGGGACCCAGCAAGCCCTACCAACTACAGGATGTCTGCAGAAAAATACAGGAGGGGGCACATACAAGACCAGTCATCCTGCACAAGGAGAGAGAGCAGCACTGACTGGTCTTTATTACAGGAGTTATTTTATGCTGGATTACTGCACATATGTGGAAGAAATGCACAAAGAACTCCAAGATTCAACTAAAGATACACATACCTCTTTGTATTTAGACAATATTTATTTTTGCCTTTAAACATAATAGGAGAAGCTATAGAAATGTCAGAGGCTAAAAGTCAGCTTTTTCATGCATAGGTTACTTGTTATTATTTTTAGCCTGCCAGCAATAAAGAATAAACACAAATCACCTCTAATGGCTCTATTTGGAATATGTCAGCACATTATTTACTATGGCATGATCTACAAAGCTAGCTAACCATGCAAAATCTACTTGAATAGTGGACACAGCTAAAGGATAAGTGTGCCAAGGATTACATCCCCACAGGCTCCAGTAATGTAAATGTTCCAGTCTTTTTATATAAATGACTATTTATCAAGCTAATCGAAACCTAAAATGCAATCCATCTCTAGTTGCCTTTCATGTTGATCATTAACACATCATGTTCTATAGAAGGCTTTGCTTATATGTATTTCTGTATATATGTCAACATTTTTTTTCAAATACAGTAGCAAGTACTATGCTTTGGGAAACAAGGGTTTAGGAATAACCCCAATCAATAACATCAATAGTATGCAAACTGTTTGAGGGAATGATAAAGGACTATTTAGTGGATTTTGTTTGTGACCAAGGTATTATAAGTGATAATCAGCACAGATTTATGAAGGACCGTTCTTGTCAGACCAACCTACTAACATTCTACAAAGAGGTGAGTAGGGATCTGGATAGAGGAAAACCAGTGGATGTGGTATACCTGGATTTTGCAAAATGCTTTTTACATGGTACCACATAAACGACTAATACACAAGCTGAGATCTATGGGCATAGATGAAATGGTGTGTACATGGATAAAAAACTGGCTACAGGAACGTGTCCAGAGTATTGATAAATGACTCTTTTTCACATTGGTGTAAGGTTGAGAGTGGCGTACCCCAGGGTTCTGTGCTAGGCCCCATACTATTTAACCTGTTTATTAATGATATTGGGGAGGGCGTCAATAGCCATGTTTCTGTGTTTGCAGATGATACTAAAATTGGGAGGGTAATAGACATGGACTTAGACATTATAACATTACAGGAGGACCTGGATAAAATAGGAGAGTGGGCAACTATTTGGCAGATGAGGTTTAATGTCGAAAAATGTAAAGTAATGCACTTTGGGGTTGTAAACAGGCAAGCGGATTACACGTTAATGGGTACTCCACTAGGGAAGTCAGAAATGGAAAAAGATTTGGGGGTCATAATTGACCGCGGACTGAATAATAGCATGCAATACCAGCCTGCGGCAAACAAAGCGCGCAGAGTACTGTCCTGTATTAAAAAGGGAATGTACTGTAGAGACAAGGCAATCATTTTGCCACTTTATAGATCACTAGTTCGGCCTTATCTTTAATATGCGGTTCAGTTTTGGTCACCAATCCACAGAAAAGATGTCCTGGAGCTGGAGAAAGGACAAAGAGAGAGCAACAAAGATAATTAAGGGGCTGGAGGGTCAAAGCTATGAGGCAAGTTTGCTAAATTTAAACTTGTTAACACTGTGAGGAGATTGAGAGGGGACATGATTTTGTTGTACAAAACGTTTAGTGGTGATGGCAACATCGGCACTAAACTTTTTACTGTAAACTCCATAACAAGGACTAGAGGCCACCTCCTAAAATTGGTAGAGAAAAGATTTATCCACAAAGGGCGTAGGGGCTTCTTCTCAGCTAGATCGATTACATTTTGGAACTCTCTGCCACAAGCAGTGGCATCAGCAGAAAGTATTGAAATCATTCAAAAGTCAATTAGATACCAACCTAAGAGACCGTAACATACAGGGGTATGGATACACTTAAATACTAGACCACACAGGGACTCTTATACACACGCATGCACGCACGCACAACAAACAAACAAACACACACACAAAGGTTGAACTTGATGGACCTGTGTCTTTTTTCAACCTCAAATACTATGTAACTATGTAACTATGAATAAAAGACAAACTATATGGTAGAATATGAAAAGTCATGGCTGTTAATTTTTATAAAAGGAAATAATTTAAATACTTTAAGCTTCAGAATACTGAGATTATTTAAGGCGCATTCTATGGACATTAACAGGGTTATTCACAAAAGGGTGAAGGGTTTGGCGAAGGCAGGATAAGTGAACAATGTAGGCCAAAATAGCTTTGGGAAAATTCTCCAATTCAGCTCACTTTCCGGTTCACCAATTTTGGCCTAGATTGTTCACTTGTCCTGCCTTCTCCAAACTCTTCACCCTTTTGTGAATAACCCTATAAATTACTTACATAGTTGTAACAAGCAGTAAAAGAGCTTTAAAACAACCCATCTCTTTCCTTTCTAACAGCTTGTAATGTGAAGTAATTCATTCTCAAAAATCTTCAAAGAAAACAAAGACTTTGAAGTCACTTTCAGTTTGTTTCTAACAGCTTAGAAACACCTTCTTTGTTTCTGGCAGGCTGCCAAGATCTGCTCTCATCTATTATAGTGCATCTGAATTTTGAAGACACGTTTCTCCACAATGCTTATAGCTACAGAGGTGAGTGAGGGCTTGTTTTTAACTGCTTTTACTGATTGTTCATAACATTCTAGTGTTCATATTCTGGGCATAGGTTCATCTTAAAACTAAAAATGTAATAACATTTCCAAAATGAAAATTTACTTAGCAAAAGACTGGAAAAAAAAAAGGATTCCCAGTGATGTTTAATCCCCAAAAACATAAACGGTATGTAAAAAAAAAAAAGCTTATGATATAGCCTCTAGAAGAAATTAATCAGGAAATAGTAGAGGACAAATTAAAATCTAAAAGTTTAATGTGTAAGACAAGTTTTCTTACCCTTTTGCCACCCCAGCCCAAACAACCCCACCCCAATCTGTCCCCCGGCCCCCATAAAAGTCTATGGGTTTCTACTGACATAGTTATGAAGCAATGAAGCAGCCAGCCCACAAGATGTAAACATTATAGTGGACCTAACAAATTCCTCCATACACACTTAACAGCATGGATGGTCGAATCTGCCATTGCGGCTATGCTATTCTGACAGCTACCGGAAATAATAAACTTTTGCAAAACTGGCAGAGCACCCACAGTAAAAATTTCGGCTATGCCTAAGTATGGATCTTTGGGAGGGGCTACATCAGCTTAGTGGGGTGGGGGCAAAAGGATAAGTACACATTGTCTAAAAATTTCCTTACCCTTGAAATACATTGCCATACCAGAAAACCGAGTGGACAGATGAAGCCAATGTTCCCTATTAAGTATTACTTGCCAAACACAAGAATATGTACAGTTCAAAATAAAATACCTGACTTGAATGCCTACTTTGATTGTAATGTCTACAATACTGTGCTAAAGTAATTAAAGTTTATGCAAATCTGAACATTGAACTCTTCTTATTTGCTTCCTTTTGGTCTGTTAAATATACCAATAAAAGCATTTTGTTATACCTCATTGATAAGTGAAAACAAATACCAGTTGATGCTGCTAGAAATCGTACTTCCAATAGTGAGCTAACAACTGCAATGAAATCTCAAACAAATTTATCAGCCCTGTCCGAGGTTGCTGATACATCTAAGGAATGGAAATCTGCAATATATAAAATGTTTGTTTTGGGTTTAGATTCAATTTTCAACCTCCATGGATGTACGTTTGTAGACTTTATTTTAGCTGGGCCAGTTCCCCAAGAATGGTATATGCAGTAATTGAATATATTAAGGCAGGAAACATATCAATATATATTACATAATCATGAAATACCAGCTAATCAGCATGGGTTCATAAATGATAGATTCTGTCTAACCTTATTGGTTCTGGAGGAAGCAAGTTTATACCTAGGTGTAGTATATGCTATTAATGTGATATATCTGCAAAAACATTTGTTGGTTTTTCTCACAACATCACAGAGGTTGAGGATGCAAGGACTAGGAAAGAGTATATTTACATGGGTAAAGAAATGGAAATAAAAGAAAATCTCTACTTTCAACAAAAAGTTCTTATAACAGAACATATCAGTGCTTCAAAAGCCATAAAACGTCTGTGAGCCCAGACATCACATAGTCTGGGCTTACAGTTGCCTATCCACCAGTGAGAAGCATCCACCATTGAGGTTAGAGGAGTGGAAGAGGAACCCACTTATCACATGAAAGAATTGCATTCTCCTGGAATTAAGGTATGTGTGCTGAATATGTGTTAAAGTATGGGGTGGAAGGTTTGCAGGGAGGGGTGGAGGTTTGAGCGGGTCCTGAAAACTGGAGGTGAGCTTTAAATTTTATTCAAAAATTATATTTCTATTTTCATCTGTAGATGGTTCATTAAAAAAAATAAAATAAAAAAAATAATAAAATTAAGAATTTAAAGAAACTTGAATGTTGCTTTCCTGCAATGTTGGAAACTGGAGGCATTCTTTACAATGTTGGAGAATGGAATGCTTTTAGAAATCTAATTTCCTGCTATTCTCATCTCAGTGATCTTTCCAGAAGTGTGCACTTCTGTCCATGTATCTCCTTCAACAGAAGTTTCATATTTTATAAGACACTCTCTGATGTTCTTCCACATCTAAAAGGGATGCAGATGCTGCAGCTTTTCTCACTACTAAGACTGTACCAGGTAGGTATAATACATGGCCGACCATCCCATTTAAAAATGTGTTTACAAAAAAATTATGAAACAAACAGCAATTTATTCCGAATAAATGAAGGTATGAATCTGGAAAAAGCTATGTATGTTGGTTTACTCCTTTAAGGGAAAACTATAGGGGCCTATTTACAAACACTGGAGAAAAGCACTCATCAAAAAGATTGTTGTACATAGTGATCAATCAGATTGTATATTTTATTCTCTGTGAAAATGAAATAAAATTATCTTTTTGGTCATTATGGGCCATCTCTAAACTGTATTTTCTCCAGTTTTGTAAAAATGTCTCCTAATCTTTAAAAAAAAAAAATCTTATCAAGGTAATATTTAAAAGACCATACCTCTCTATTACCTCTCTGTAATATGTGTTTATTGGTGCAGCCATATTTATTTATTAGATATACTGGTGTTGATCTACTAAAGGTAAAAAGGCTGTTCATTTTGCTTAGAAATGTTCCCTTAGCTTAGTAAATGTGATGAAAATTCACTTTGCAAGGAATAACCAATCACGAGCAAGGAAAATTAAAAAAGAAATATTATTTTTTCCTTGCACATGATTGGATGATGGAAATCAACAGAGCTTAATTTCATTCACTAAGCTAAGAGAACATTCCCTTGCAAAGTGATCAGTCTATTTGCCTTTAGCAAACCAAGCCCACAGGGTCTGCTTTCTGCCTAATAGTGTTGCAAACGGTTTTGCCCTGAGCTGACAGTAGATAGACAGTGTCTCCTCAACAGTTATAGGGTTGCAGACATCAGCCCCTCTTTAAAAGTGCTGAAACCCTCCATATATACTAAACAACTTATATGATTAGCAGAAGCAGCGCAAGTATAGTGAAGTGTTCTTTAACTCTTCTCAATTACTAAAATGCAAGATCAGCCCAATTGCACAGAGATTATACAAGTTAGAAAACCACTGTTTGCAATAATGAGTGCTTCTAATGGTTGAAAATGCTCATTATTAACCCCTAGGATAACCCCTAATGGCCAAACTTCCATCAAACTGAGGATGAGCTCAGACCATTTATGATTACCTGTATTGTGCTTTCTCTCTCAGTCCTTAAGTCTACTGTTCAGGTTTTATGAACTGAAAACAACAGCTTCTCCAGGCAGATGAGAATAGATGCCAGCAGTTTTTAATCTTGAGGACTTAAGTGATTGTGTTGAAATACAGGTAGGCACTAGCAGCAGAATCTACATGTACAGTATTACATGTATTTTACAACAATGGAAATACAGTACATCAGGCATGGAAAACATAAACGTTACATAAAATGTATTTTAAGGTAACTATTACAACAACAACTCAAACTCACTATAATTTCCTTTTAAAGGATAAAAGACCTAGTCAGCAGCAATGTACCAAATGATTGTAACTGGGCCCATTTCTTTTGCAGTCATTTTATTACTGTCGCCATTTTTGCTGATGACACAAACTTATGTAGAATTATTAAACCTCAGCAGAACAGTGACATATTCCAGAAGGGTCTTGACAAAATACAAAATGGGTTGTTAAATGGGAGAAGAAGTTCAATGCTGATAAAACTAAGACTATGCAGGCAGTTCATTCTAATAGCACTACATTCTATATACATAATTTCTAAGGCAACATCTAAAATACGGGGTACCACTTTGAGCATATAACAAAGGACAGAGCAGATTTGGAAAATGTTCAAGCAGACAGCTAAATTATTGAAAGGGAAGAGAGTTCTCACATTCAATTAAAGGTTATACAAATTGACATAAAAGACACCTCAGAGGTGATCTAATTAATATGTATAAATACAACCAAGATCAATATCAATATTGGGCAAATTAACTTTATACTTTAAGGAATGTACAAAAGACAAGAGCATATCAATGGAGTAAGAGGACAGATTATTTTAACATCGGTGGTAGGAAGGGTTCTCTTCAGTAACAGAAGTTAGGCTGTGGAATACCTACCCTGGAGCATGCAGTGGTAATGGCATCCATTAACAAATAATAAAAAAAAGTTTGCATGCTTTTCTTAAAACTAGGGGTAACTATTATTACCCCTAGTTATAATTAAATAATTAAAGTAGGTGAAAGTTTTGATACACCTGATTTTACTGTGTTTCTGGGGTCCTAAAAGGAATTGTTTTCCTTTTTGAAGAAAACCTGGGTATCTATGCAACTGTTACAATGCTTAATTCAATTTGGTCTCAAATACTGCTTAAGAAAAAAATGATACATCTTATAATGTAGCTGAACATACTGCAATTAGCAGCCTTCACTCAACTTGAATTGATTAGTGCCAATTGATCAATAAAGCAATATTGTGTAAACAATTACAAGTAGTCATTGGGTTTATATAAACAGAGATGATAGAGAGATAGATAGATAGATAGATAGATAGATAGATAGATAGATAGATAGATAGAGAGAGAGAGAGAGAGAGAGAGAGAGATAGATAGATAGATAGATAGATAGATAGATAGATAGATAGATAGATAGATAGATAGATAGATATTGCATTCTAGTCAATACATAGAATATCAATACACCTAATACATTCAGTCTGTAGATATAATTAAATACATGGAAGATTGCTTGTTTTTGTTAATTGCCATTTATGTATGGTTTTACACTGTATTATCAGTATACCAGTATGAAAGTGTCCCGGTTATCTGTTGTCCAGGGGTCAAACTACTGTGCAGCTGAGGCAAACATAGCAATATGAAATGCAGTAAAACACAGTTGCGAAGGAGAACTGCTCCCAGAATGCAATCTGTACACATTTGCATTCCTTTCCCGTACTCTCCAATAAACACAGCTTGTGTGTATGTATACATAAGCACATCAAAAACTGGTATCCCTCATAATCGGTAGTCAGAAGATCAATCAGCTGTACACTGGAGGGAAAACAGCAATATCTCAGCATGTCCCTGCAATCTGCTTAAAATAGGTTAAAGAGTCATATAGCTTAGTTTATAAAAAAAGAATTCCACTATAAACTTGTAACATATACATAAAATAATAACAATCTGCAGATATACTATTAAATCAAGTCTACATCTGGGGCTTCAATATGCGTGAGACGTGAACCAATAGTGCCTAAGCTTGGTCCTATATTTTACACTAAGGGGTGCATCCTACACACTCTATTAACCAGAAAAGCATGCCAATATAATGTGCAGTCATCATATGTGAATCAACAATGTTTAAATTACCCCCCAGTAATCTGCAAACATACAGCATTGTTCACCATGAGACAGAAAACCTAAATTTTTTTAAGTCTCAACACATCAATAATTACAAGACTGATATATATATATGGGTAATATTTACTCATTTTTGAGCCTTGTTGTTGCTGTTAGTAGAGATAACAAACAGTTTAAAAGATATCATGTATCCTGGAATGTTGCACTGCTTCAAACTATATCCTGTACAAATGATTCCTTCTATGCACCAGACCAGGTCTAACCAGGTCTAATGCAGGTACAATTATATTAAAGTATTAACCTGGACAATGGTATGCAAATTAATAATGAGTTGAGCCCCTTTGGGTAATGTTACCCTTCTCTCTTCTACTATCTTACCCCCTCCCATAAACTAAAATGGATTTTTAATTACCCTCTATATTTCAGTGCCTGTAAATCTCTCTCTCTACTGCAAGAGAGAAGACTGATTTTAATCAAGACTTCTTGCTGCCAACCACAGACTGGAACAGTCTGCCCTAAAGATGTTAAATGGGTGCAATTCAGAGGAGCAGATGAAAATATTTAACGCACAGGAAAACATAGGAGGGGGTGGGGGATGTATAAGAGATAAGAGGGAGAGCTACACCGGGAGCTAGGGAGAGAGTAAAGGAAATGGGCACAGAGTGCATGGGATGACTATGATCCCTGAATGGCACAGAGGTATTAGGAATAAAAGGTAAAGAGACTGAGGAATAGATGAAGTAGAGCTAAAGATGGGTTTGCCTTTGTCAAGGGAGGAATGCTAGATAACTGAAAGCAGTTCAGGACTAAAATGCAAATAAGGAGGTGAGCACTGAAACAGGGGAATTAAAGTACCTAAGAGACTGCTATAGAAAGAAAATGAATTGGATTGCTTGCAAAAAAAAATGAGTGCAGGGGCACTCAAATGTAAATGGCCACATTAAGCCTAGACAGACAAAAGGAAGTAACAGGGGGTGAGATAGGGATAAAGGAACAGAAGGAGACAAATGACAGACAAGCCATAGGAACATCAATCGGCTAAATGATTGCCATACACTCCAAAAGACTACAGACACTTGCAGTGGAGGTATAAGAAGCTGTGATCCAGATTGAGCAACAAAACATTAGGCACATCTGCATTTTCACAGGCACAGGACAGGCTCACACAGCTATTGAGAATTGAACCTAATCTCTAAGCCGGGTTTACATTCCCTCTCACTTTCCATGTCCTCGCTCCTTCTTTTTGCTCAGTTTCCAGGTTGTAAAAGAGCCCCTGATAATGGAATATGAGCAGCAGGGTCTCTTCTTGCACATTGTCAGCTGACAGATTGAATGCTCTCTTAGGGACAGTTAACCATTTCAGCAAGACCACAAGCAGAGAGGCTAGCTCTAGCCCCTCGGGAGACCAAATCTTCAAATATTAAATAATATAGGGACCAAGCATGCCTTTGGGGATGGATAACTTACCAGCGTTTGAATTGCCAGACAGGAGTCTTCAGTGGTCATCTTCTGTAGAAGGGGGCGGAGGTGAAGATGGAGTTCCCCCTTTCCTGCAGCAGTTAGGGGGGTTCTACGTAATCAGGAAGTGCCTCCTCAATATAGCGTCAGGATGCATAGTAGTCCTAGAAGTCCAAACGGAGCAAGGTGGACTAGCCCCCAGTATTACCTGGCCAGTGAACGGAAAACGATCCTAGTAAATGAAGAGCTTGTGAAACCTACATAGGAAGCAGCGAACGCTTGATGGAAGGAGCTGTCCACTACGTGGTCCTGAAAGAAGATGTAGTGATGTTCTCCAGTAGAAGCAGTGCGGGGATGACCAGGATCAGTGCCACAAATGCCTTGCCTTGAACCCTGCTTCCAGGTGCACACTTCATTGGGATCGGGGGCTCCTTCACAGGTTCCTGGTGTAGAACGGGAAAGGTCTTCTCCTGTTCCCCAACCCCCCCAGGAGAAAAAGGTTGTCTACAAACCAATACTGCTCCTTCTGTGATCTCCCAAGCACCCACCCTTCCTCTCCTCCTCTAAGAAGGCAGGTCCTTCCCTTGTAAGCTAAAGATTCCTGTACTCTTACACAACCACCCTGTGTCACCCCCCAACCCCTCCTTGCCCAGTGCTCTTCCTCTACCTCTATGATTGGATTAAGGGGCTGAGCTAGTGACCTGTCCCAGCTTGATGGCGCTGCCAGCTGCTGCCAAAATATTGCTGCCCTGTATGCATCCGATTGCCAGAATGAAAAGAGGAAATCAGCAGCCCCCGTACACACACATGAGAGGCATTATAACAGTCTGCCAGCACCCCGTAGTCAGTGGCTGTTCTCTACTAGAAGCTGCACCATTCGGCTTGTCACATCATAGAGCGCAGCTGCTTCTGTCACCTGCAGTCAGCACAACCCGGCTCTCTCTGCTCGTCAAGCGCAAAATTTCTCTACTGGTGACAGACGGATCAGAACCACTGAGAGCCAGGTCACAGCCTCTCACACAGCTGGGGTGTATAGGAGTTAGATCGATACTGCTCCTCCTGGGAGATACAGCAAAGACACAGTATATAGCGGTCTGCTTCAATGAGAACAGAAGCATCGCAGGCAGAGAGGATGCTGCATGTAGATTTAAATGGGGTCAGGCTGCATACTTGTAAACTAAGGAAGGCATTCTGTTTGAGTTGTAACTTTTAAAAAAAGGGGCCAGGCTGGTCAGTAATAGTATTGTGGATAAAACCCTTAGGGAAGGCGGACTATGACTCGCCAAAATGTTGGTGCAATATGTCAGCCAATTTCCTTCAGGCTTCCTCAGGGGTGCCTCAAAATGTTGTGGTACTGGGACTGTGATGTGAAGGGGGGAAATGAAGATGGAGGAGAAGGGAAGGGGGCTCCTAATGTAAAGGGATAACTCTGATATGAAAGAGGGACTTTTGATGTGAAGAGGGGCTACTGAGGCAAAAGGTGATTTGAAGAGGGGTGGAATCTTGATCTGGAGGGGGCACTTCGATCAGGCCACTTTTTTTGTTTTTGGGTGGGGTCCTCCTTGAAAGCCATCATATTTTAGACTGGGGGGGCCTCATGATTTTGCAAACTGTTAAAGGGTGCCGTGACTAAAGACAGGTTGAGAAATGCTGCAATATACCGTCTTCTTGTTCACCTATGTAAGCCATGCCTACAATAACTGTTACTACATTTTTGGTTTACACGTAGGAGAGAGAGAGAGAGAGAGAACTGTGCAAAAGTGGACCTTTACCGCCCCTTTCAATAAAATTCACATCAGGATGCAGCTCTGTATGAGGATTTAAAATGCATTCACTAGTTAAACAAACTTGTTTTTTATTTACATACAACTAGAGTTAATATACTTGCTGGTCCACTTCTGGCACAAATGATGTAATATGCCAATGCGTTGCATCCGGGAAGGTTACATCAGTAGAGCATTGCTGTGAAATCTCATCTTTAATTTCATAAGATTTCCTCCCCTGAGATAATGTGCATGGTCACATGTCCTCGTCACATGTGCCAGAGTTCCAGGAAGTAAATGGAGAGCTAGTGGGGAAATGGGGAGCTAGTAATCTGCATTTAGTAAACATGGCCACTGTCAGAAGACTGGGGAGGAAAAGAGAAATAAGGTATGCAAAGAATACAAAGCCGGCAATTATCTAAAAGTATCTGTAGATTGCCATTACTAAACATTTTTAAAGGTGTGTTTGTTGTTACCATAAAGATATGGGTAAAGTTTCTCTTTAATACTGTAGTTTATTTTTTATCAATCAACAAAATGGAAAGAAAAATGAACAGAAGAGAAATCCAAATCAAATCAATATTTCGCGTTAACAAACTTGCACAGTTTGTGAAGGAACTCCGCAGGTAGGTTGTTCCAAAGATCTTGGAGAAGTAACCACAGATCTTCTGTAGATGTAGGCTGCCTCAAATCCTTCTGACTCTACATGTAATCCCAGACAGAAAGACAGACAGTATCTGCTTGTATTTCTCAGCATTGAGGACACAATTGATCCTGACCAAATCTGCAATTCCATTTGCAGAAATGCAGCCCCAGACTTGCAAGGAACCTCCACCATGCTTCACTAGCAACAGTCATTATTGTACCGCTCTCCAGCCCTTCGGTGAACAAACTGCCTCCTGCTGCAGCCAAATATTTCAAATGTTGACTGATCAGTCCAGAGCACCGATTGCCATTTTTCTGCCGCCTTGCTGCCAAAAAGCCATACCACCAAAGTGGAAACAAGGCCCACCTACCAGCTTCCTGATTGGCTAAGAAGCTGGCTTCACTTGTTGCTAGGCAGCCTTGCTTCCTGGCCCGCCCACCAGCTTCCCGATTGGTTTGGAAACCGGCTTCACTTGTTGCTAGGCAGCATGGTTTTCTGACCAATTAGGAAGCCAGGAGGCGGGTCATGATGTGCTGCCCGGCTTCCTGATTGGTCAGGAAGCCAAGCTGTCTAGCAATAAGTGAAGCCAGCTTCTTAGCCAATTAGGAAGCCGGGTGGCACATCATGACCAGCCACCCGGCCTCCTGATTGGCTAGGAAGTCAGCTTCTTTCGATAGAACATTGGCTTCCTGAATAATCTGGGCCCACAGATGTCTATACCGAATACCGATACTGGTAAGTACCAAAAAAAAAAATATTGGTACTCAATACTGAAAAAAACGGTATCGGTGCATCCCTTATATATAGATATATATGTGGTCCAGGGGGAGAGGCACTCACGGGTCTTGTAATGAAGCAACTTCAATTTATTGGACTAGGTTTTCAACAAGGCACTCCATGCCTTTCTCAAAAAATTTTATTTATTTGTGTTGCTTAATTACAAGACCGATGAGTACCCGACCATCTTTGCTTCATCAGCTTCTTCAGGGGGGTCCTAGGTGACATTAGGGGTCTTGGAGACCCCTGATGTCTCCATAAATAGGACCTGTCACATATTTTGCTATCACATAAGGGGGTTTTCTAACCCCCCTATGTGATAGCAATAAAGTTTCCCCCCAAAAAATGTAAAGTTACAAATAAAAAAGAATTACATTCTTTTTTTAAAGTCCCCCCCATACATACACGCATGCAAACAGGCGTCTGGTGCGCATACGTGTGAAAACAACGATTTCGCCCATTACGCCGCACATGTTACATATCGCCGCGAACGTCGGAATGAGAGCAATAATTGTAGGGCTATCAATCACTGATAACACTAAACTGATGAGGGGTAAAAGCTTTTAAAGAGTCACCCATGGTCAATTTTGGGCATGGTAATTTTTTGCGATTTCGCGGGTGCGCGCAATTAAAAGCATGACATGTTTGGTGTCTATATACCCGACGTGACCCCGCTTTTTATATTTTACCAAAAATATGGGTAATAAATGGGTGTGGTTACTGGGGGTGTGGCCACTAAAGGCTGTGGCCACTGAGGGGTGTGGTCACTGAGGGGCGCTGTAAAGCTTTCTCGCACAGGGCGCCTAAAGGCCTAAGGCCGGCCCTGGCTACAGGAGTCAGAGGCCTGCTGACCTCATCACATACATACCTCTGCATTATATGCAAGGGACAGTCCAAGAGCTGAAGCGAAAGGGAGAAAGTTGAGCGCCGACCACCTAAATTATAGCATGCACAAGTTAATACAGCCTTGTAATCATGAATATATTGTTGGTTTTTTTTTAATGCAAGCAGTGCAAGTACCTGAATTTGACCTAGTATCATCCTTTTGCAGTCCCTGTGCAGCAGAACTCAGAAAAGGGGAGGGAGAGGCCGCACAGGGAGCATGCTGATAAGAAGAGAGAGAAGAGTGACTGGCCGATGAGCTCATTAGTCTGCTGCTTCTTTTTCTCTGTCCAGTCACAGGGTGGGGGTGTAGAAGAGACCCAGAAGGGAAAAGGAAACTGCAGCAGGTCCCCTTTCCTGCTAGGCAGGACTGTGCTTTGTGAAAGAGCTGCATAAATCTCTGAACTGAATGGACAGAAATACAAATCCTTTCGCTGGTAAAACAGGTCCCATATATGAATTTCATCTGTATATTTAGCTCTTTACCTGGAATTTAGCTTTAAAGATTTGTAATGAACATATACCTTGTGTTTTAAATGGTGTTTTGCCTCCAGTTCAGTTTTAATGTATAATCTTTGGATATATACAGACATACTGACGGCTTAACATAAGGAGGTAGAGTTCAGTGCACAGTTATTCCTAAAGTACAACTGAAGGTTCCTGTAGGACAGTCTAAAACAAGTGCTAAATGCAGTTACACACATTAATGGAGCTAGGCATTTATTATTACATCACTATTTTTTTTATGCAATTAGTGTAAGTACTTGAATTTTACTTGGTGTAAGTCTTGCAATTGCCTATACAGAAAGTCAGGTGTGTTGCATGCAAATTTTCTGATAAGGAGCATGCTGATAGGAAGGATTCAAATGGCCTCATTAGTCTGCTGCTGTTCATTTATTGTCCAGTCAGCATGTTTGGGTGGAGAGAATACACTACTTTTATAGTCTAAAACAGTAACTGAATACAGTGTCATCCTCCCAGCTGTGATGTGTGTGAGGGCTGTGTAAATCACAAATCTGGATGAAAAGAAACACAAATATTTTGGCAGGTAAAACATTGTACAATCTGCACTGACATGCTTTGTGGATTACAGAAGGCTTTCCCAGCTGCTGCCAGGACTTTTCGTTAAGTCGTGGACCGGAGAGGAGGTACGACACTCTCAAAAGTGTTGGAGGTGGTTAAATATACAACGTCTACTTCAAGCATGGCAAGAGAACAAAATTGATATAGAAAGTCAGCCAGATTTATGGTTAAGTAAGTACCTTTAATTAGTATGTATTTAGTTTGGGGATGAGATTCAGAAACAGCAGATGATGAATATGTATTGAATTTATGGAATTTGAATTTGTATTGAACAGTGGAGGAACTGATGCAGTAGTCGGCTGTAAAAAAAAAAAAAAGGAGCTGACAACCTGTGCCATACCTGAAGGCTTTAGCTCTATATTGTTAAGATGATGCCTTCCTGTGGCATACCTCTGCATTTAGGTTTGTTGTAGCAGCTTCTCCCCAAGTCCAAGAAGGCCTATTAGTGTTTGAATAAAATGTGTTGAAAACAGTTTTATGCAAGTTATATGCATCTGCAATACCAATAAGCAATATTTGGTACACCACTGGCTACAGGGAAAATTCTGTATTGAGAAATACATCCCTTATCTTATAGATGATAGAGAAGCAGATCAATATGGAAACACTGGAGGAAACAAGTTTTGTGTAAGCTGAAAATCAACCAGTTTCTTAGGTTTTCATAAAAATGTAAAGATTTTGCTAACTATTTACCTCTAAGGATAACAAGGTATGCATGTGTATGTAGCAAATAATATTAATATCAAAGAAAATGCACTCTCTTCAGTAAAAAGTAAGCAAAGCTGTCAAGTACATTGGTTGAGACCAAGCAGATGAAAGGGCTTCTCTTGCAACTCTCGTCCAACACTCCTGGGTGTGGTGACAGGAAGCCTGCACTGGCCTTATGGATTGCATTAAACTTTCCTTACAAAAGCACAGAAGTTTAGATCACAACTGCTGCAGTAATCTAAGGGGAAGCCTTTAACTCTGTCTTTTTTATGGCATATTAAACTGTAATGTTTTTTTTTCACACCATCATTATTTACTCATAATTTTTCTTCATTTTCTGTCAACAGCATAGATTTGGTGGCACCTTTGGCAATTTCCGTGCAGACAAGTTCAGAACTCTACTCTTGTTTCCTTTAATGAAAACCAATGTTTCAAACGCAACTGAACTCGCAAAGCACCCTTATCTGTATGGTCATGCCGGGATACCAGAAGCTTGAAATTCAACAACTGAAAGCGGTTTGAAAAAATTGCAGATTCACTCATAATTTCTTACTCATTTTGTGTCCGCAAAAAATGCTTATTGTTGCCTCTGGTTTTTGGTATTATAAAGCAGAAATTCTACAAAGCACATACAGAAATACAAATATGACAGGGGTTCTAGATTTTAACAACTAAACTAAAAAAAGCTTTATTTATTCACTGGTAGACACTAACTGCAGTGTCAAATGCCAGATCTGCGGATCGAGAGCTGAGCGATCACAAACTGCTGATCGCTCAGCTCACAGCCTCTCCCTCCAGAGAGCAGAGACTGTCAGTCACCACCCCCCACAGAGATTACCCGCTCCCATCTCTCTTTCTCCGGTGCTCATTGGAGGGATAGTTTGCGGGCAGTTGGCCATTAGATGCTGGCATTGGCTCACAGAAGTACATTAGTAAATGTACTCCTATGACCTGAAAGAGGACAAAAAAAAAAAAACGTTTGTCTTTAATTCTCTTTTAAGCATTTTCATGTATAAATTAAAGCTGCAAATAAGGCTCTGGCAGCAAAAGGGTTAATCACCCTTACTCGATCCAAAGCCAAAAAAGAAAAGATTTGCATGGACATATATTTTAAGTAAATTAGGATCTGTATTAAAAAAAGGTAGTAAGATTTTAGCAAATTACCAGAATCTTTCAGTAAATGGATTGTGGGACACAGAATGATTGTAAAGCATTGCGTTAATGGGAAAACTAGTAAAAGAAAATGAGAGGGAACTGGACTTTCTTATTAATTCTTGTATTCCGTTCATTTGATAAGGAATCCTCTCTTACTGAATCCCTTTTGGGATGCCCAATTACCATAATTTAGTTACCAAAGTCCTACATATAAAACACGTTAGCTCAAGTACATGACTCAAGGTATGATCGTTGCCAATCAGGCATCTCATTGAGACAAATGTTACCTGGAGTTACATAACTGAAGGTGTGAAATTGCCAGTTGGACGACTTGCAAATAGTGTTCCACCTCTGTTTAGGGAAGGTTTCAAGGGTTTGGCACAGATGGCCTCTTTTCTACCACTTTCAATCCATCTTTAGTGTCCCTTGTCTTTTATATGTAGGTATACCCCTTAGGGTTATTCACAAAAGGCTGAAGAGTTTGGAGAAGGCAGGAGAAGTGAACAATCTAGGACAACATAGCTGATCTGGAAGAATTCTCCCATTCAGCTCACTTTCCAGTTCAGCTATGTTATCCTAGATTGTTCAATTCTCCTTCCTTCTCCAAGCTCTTCTATAACCAGTGGCGTAACAATAGCCATAGCGACCCAGGAGGCCGCTATGGGGCCCGGCCAGGACACCCCCTGATGCCGCTATGGGTTCGTACGCACCGCTGTTCAGATCACCGTGATATGCGTTCTTCTCCATTGCCGCTGCTGAGTCAATGAGAGTCAGCAGCGGCGGTGGAGGAGGCTGGACGTGGCGGGAGGAGGAGGCGGGCCCGGCGACGAGGGACGGAGCGGGCCCGGCCACGGAGGAGGGAAGACGGAGGAAGAAGAAGTGGACAGGTAAGGAGTGTGATCAGCCCATCTGAGGGTGACCCTGCAGAGCCCACCATAGATAGTCTATGGTGGGCTCTGCAGGGTCACCCTCAGGTGAGCTATGTGGGCTCTTCAAGGGGTGTAACTAGAAATCACAGGGCCCCATACAAAATTTTGCTATGGGGCCCTGTGATTTCTAGTTACGCCCCTGTCTCTAACCCTGTTAGTATTGACCTGAGGAGTTTCCCCACTTAGGTCGGGCACAGTACATAGCCCCATGCTCTTAATAAATAACAAATGACATATCCCAGACAAAGGCCAGTTTCTGAAGCACTCCACAGAAGGTACAATCAATCTAAAAACAATAAACAGCCAGGCTTACTTGTATTGTCTTGCCTTTAAAAGGGTGAACTCCCCATGGATTTATTCAGCAATCAGATATAGGAAGCATGTGGAATAATGTTTCAGGCAAGCCATCCCCATTCTTTAGAAAGCAAAAATAGTAAAACACACGAAGTAATCAAAGCAGAGCAGCCTATAATAGATGAATAAGTGTGAAGGTTCTTATTTATCCAGGACATGGTGTATCTAGTAGTAGTTGGTTGCATTTAACTGCACTTGTTCTGTAATGTTCGCCAAGAAAATACCCCAGAATTTATATTCACACAGGTTGCACAGGCACCTTAATTGCGCGCGTGCCCGAAACCTCAAAAAACTACAATACCCAAAATTGGCCATAGTCGACGCTTTAAAAGCTTTTACCGCTCATCAGTTTAGTGTTATCAGTGATTGATGGCCCTAAAATTATTGCTCTCACTCCGACGTTTGCGGCGATATGTAACATGTGTATCGCAATTGTCGTTTTCGCACGCTGGTGCATCTGACGCATATTTACGTTTATATGTGCGTAAACGTGGGGGTGGGGGGCTTAAAACATTTTGGGTTTTTTTAATGTGACTTTTATTATTTTTTTACACATAATGTTATTGCTATCACATAGGGGATAACAATCCCCCTATGTGATAGCACAGGTACACTGACAGGTCCTCTTTATGGAGACATTAGTGGTCTCTAAGACCCCTAATGTCACCTGGAGACCCCAAAAGAAGCTGATGAAGCACAGATCTGCTCCATCACCTTCTTCTCTCTGGCAATAGCAGCCAGAGGACTGACAGGTGAATGAGGAAGTGATGTATTACACATCACTTCCGCATTCAGACATCGGAGGGAGATCAGCAAGGAGGAAGATGCTGAACTCCCTCCCATTTTCCTCCTGACACCCTCCCGAGCTGGTCCCGGGCCGCAGATGGGGTAGCGCATCCCGGGATTGAAGGTTAGGGTGCGGGGGGTTGGGCAGCGGCGGCACTCGAGGAGGGGGGGGCACGCAGCCACAACATACAAGCGATCAGCAGGCTTTGGAGCCGCCAATCGTTTGTATGTCAAACAGCCGGTAACAGCTCTGCAGAACGGACGACCAGAAAAAAAAAGCTGTCTAATTATGGCAACCCGCCCATGTGAGTTTGCCGTCGGTCCTTTTTTTCCACAACGGACGGACGGCAAGCGGGTAACCAATGAGATTAGATGAATATTTCTCAAGGCCTAAGATTTTTCCCTAAATGCACCTTGTACAGTTTTTGAATGTCCCGTAAATAATCCTCAACCCAAAACAATGTGTCTTGTTTTATTTTTAAACAAGTGGATGTAAAAACATATGGGAAATCAATAAAGCAAAACTAAAACCTACAAATTTACTGCAAATGACATGAATAAAACATAGAAGATATGAGGCAGTCTGCATTCTTACCCAGCTTCCTCTTTTGCCAGGAGCTGTAGCCGAGCCACTTCATATAAGGAAGATCTAGGCTAAAATAAGCACCTCGCAAATGTGTGGGAAAGTGGTCATTACCGAACACATCTAGCAGCATAAAAACAAACACCACATAATTATATAAAACAGCAGAACTGCAATGTACACACACACACAAGGTTTTCTGCTTTCAACAAGTATAAACCATGAGCTTATGCAGGTCACCAAGACTTGCTCCCTCAGAACTTCAGTGATCAATTGTTTATAGTAGCAGCTGTGAGGTTCCTTATGGACTCTAATGTGTTCTTTTCAGTTTAAAGTCTTTCTCTTCAGTTAAATGTCTTTTCCACAATGACCAACATAAGTCATAAGTCCTACCATAAAGGGGTTTCCCACTTTCTTGCAGAAACCTAAAAATCCCCTTGATTGTACTTTTTAAAAAAAAAAAATCTGTTCACCATCCTGGCTATTTAATCAAGAAGTAAAAAAAAAAAAAAAGACACTAAATAGTACCACTTTTTAAATATTAATAAAAAATAAATTAAAAAAAGATTCCTTTTACATAAACATTTGACATAACATTTAATACACTTTATCTTGGGCAAATGTTCAACACTTGAGTTATTTGAGGGAATGTAACTGCAGGGGCATTATTCCTCAACATGTAACACACTTCTAAGAGCAGGGAGAACACACAAAAGAAGCACCACTCCTCCATGGCTCAGAAATGATCCGGGTGCTTGCCACTGGGAACACATCCTCGCTCCAATATGAACTCATATAAAACAGAAGAAAAGCTAGCCACACACTGGATTCTGCTGGAATAGTTTGTTGAAACTTGTAGTACATCACTGGTGTCCCGCCCAAGGTCCGCCCCTAATGACGCATGAAATGTGTCAGAGGGTGCAGCCTAGGGATGTTCAGATACCAGTGCCGATACTTGGCATTTTCACAAGAACTACCAGGGTTGCAGCTGGGACCTACCTCTGGCTCTCCACCACTGTCCTGAAATAATTAGTCGGTATTGTTTTAGAAAAACTGTCACATGACAACAAAAATGTATCAGTACTTGTATCTGTGAGTACTTGGACAAGTATCAGTACCTGAAAAGATGGTATCGGTGCGTCCCTCATATATATTTATAAAACAAATCATACATTAAAACAGGGATGCACAAATCCCAGGAGCTCCGTATGCTCCTTACAAATGACAGCTGCCTACTAACTGTTGAATTTTTCTCTAGTCTAGTCTTGGAGCTGGAAAAGTATTTGTACATGTACTTGTACCGAGGACGGTACTTTGTATCTGAACATCCCTAGTGCAGACCTAACATACTGTAGGTACATATACCATACATATATCATATCAATACATTACTGTTACATTACTGTTTGTCAGTGTGCTCTGGGTTTATTGTTTTTTAAACTCCTAACAAAATTTCACTTTATGCTAAAATGTATTTTCTAAAATATTAACGAATAGGGCTATTTAATGTCATACATTACCTTTCATTTACTTACTGAGTAGACCTGTGCAAAATGCGCTACCATTCTCAGTTGGTTAAGATATCTGTCCAACATCCTCTTTCACAATTATCACATGTAGGAATATTTAATGTAGTAGTGTAAAAAGCATGAATATGTGCCAACTGCTGCCATAGTAACCAGTCAGTGCCAAATTGAGGTGTTCGATTACTGCACGTTAATTAGTACCTTATTACAAAAAAAAGAAGAGTATGCTTCCTTAAAATACTATATTAGGCACATTACTTTGGCTACCGCCACTCAGAACTTGGAAAATATTGATGCTTTCCTTTCCCCCATATTGACATGTTAACTCGGATAAGAGCAACAAATGTGTGATGTGCTACAACCTCTTTGTTGGACTTATCTACTGGTAGATATGAACAAATATGCATGAATTTGACATTGCAAATTCTATTCTTCACGTAATGTATAATATATGGATCCTAAATTACAGCCAGTTCGAGTTTTTCTTCTATGCGCACATTGCAACACAAGAAATGAAATAATGTAAAATATTTAACAGGGATATAAAATATTACCAACATAGAAGGAGGTGGAAGGGGAATGTGAAAAGATGCAAGTGGAGAATTAGCAGGAGAGAGAGATGGAAAAATAAAGGAGAGAGTGAAAAAGAAAGATGAATACATAAAGAAACACAAGCCAAGGCACCTAAATTGTGCACGTTGTATATATATTATTAGCCTGACATCCCAAGACATTCAATGAGTACAACGCCCTATTCTATATGACCCTTAAAGGGCTCAAACATAGAATTGCCTGTGCTAATTATAGGGAAATTTTCTCTAATTATACATTGCTTAGAGGCTGCAAATACAGCAAGGGGTGGATGAACTACAAGAGAAACAGGCAGGAAAAAAGACAATTCATTCATTGTATGAAGAGCAGAAAGAGATGATGAGCAGAATTGATCAACCCTTTCATTGCCATAGGTGCATGGAAGACATTACGTTTTATTGACCCTCGGATATTTATATACAATAGGTTCACATCATGAAATATTCATAAAGAGGGAGAAGTAGGAGAGATAAATGGATTGTGTGTTACAGAGAAAGGGAGATGGGAGGGAGGTAAGAGGTATATCAGCTAGAAGAATGCAGACAAATAGGAAATAAGTCAAAAGTCAGTGTTATGCAGGGTAGCTTCCTGAGAAAAATAAACAATCAGTATAAGTGGATGTTGAATTAGGCTTCTTTAGTTAAAACAAAGGAGGCAGGAGGTTCTTGCATGAAGCCTTTGGCTCTGTTATATTTCAGAAATGGAAGGTTGGTCATAACTAATGAGTATTCTGGTGCAGGAGAGGAAAGTATGCAAGCAAGAGGTTAAGTAATCATAAGGAAGGGTTAGCGTTGGAGTTATAGGGAAGGTTTGTGTGATGGAGGCCTTAGCATAGGGCAGTGGTGGCGAACCTTGGCACTCCAGCTGTTCCAAAACTACAAATCCCAACATGCATCTGCCTCTGGGAGTTATGTCTGTGGCTGTCAGAGCCTTGCAATGCCTCATGGGACTTGTAGTTCCAAAACAGCTGGAGTGCCAAGGTTCGCCACCACTGGCATAGGGCATCACTCTCTTCACCTAACCCTTTGTGACTGCTCCAGACTGATGAAAGGAGAAGTCTAAATGATTGCTATAGGTTACAGAATTTTACATATAATCACCACTCTTTGTACAGCCTTAAAATAAAAAAAGGCCATATGTTTTTGCAGGATAATGATAAAAGAACACAGCATGTTCGTATGAGGGAGACCTAAGCATTGCTGCTGCTGATAATCCTTCAGTGGATGTGTGAAGGAACACTTCATAGTAATGAAAATGTGTAGCTTTGGAAGCAGATCACTTACTACACACCGGAAAAGTTCTGTGTGAGGAAAATATCTTGCAAATGTAACAAATGAGTCACAGATATAATTACTTCGCTGAGCAGGTGGTTAGCAGTAAAGAATGCAAATAGGATCCAATATTTGTCCCTCTAGAAAATAACAAAGAAAAATAATTTGAGATGAAAATAATATACAGTGAAGGGAATTCATCAAAACTCAAGCAGACAAAGTCTGGAGCAGCTGTGCATTGCAACCAATCAGCAACTATCTTTTATTTTCAAATAATAACTGAACAAACTGAAGAGAGAAGCTGATCTTTGTCTTAGAAATAATATATCAACGGTCAAAGATTATCTGGAGAATCAGCAAATATTGTATCTTGTATATTGTAATAGACATTGTCAGTATACTGTAAGCTTTTTGATATGCCATTACTAAACTTGCTTTAACCTCAGCCTAAGCCCTAAACATAACACTAAGGCCTGGTTCACACCTGGGCGTTTTGTAGTGCGTTCGAACGCTCTGCAAAACGCGCAAACACCGAAAATCCCATTATTTCCTATGGGTATGGTCCACACCTGGGCGTATTACAGGCCGTATGAACGCGCTACAAAACTCCCTATGCCCAAAGAAGTACAGGAGCTTCTTTGGGGTGTTTTTGTTGCGCGTTTCCTTTGGGATACAGCCAAGTAGCCCTTGGAAACGCGCATATTCGATACGCCTAGGCGTGAACCCAGCTTTATGGTGCCCATACACTGCACGATTCTCGTACGAGAATCGCGGGAAATCCCGCGATCGTACGATAATCGTGCAGTGTATGGAAGGTGTGCGACCGTTTCTATTGTACGGTCGCACGTCTTCTGTCGAACAAGCAGGCTGGAAAACCCTCTGGGAATCGTACGATTCTCAGCGAGTCAGTGACCTGCTTGTTCGACAACTGCCGAACGGGCCGGTGTGCGCACGCCGTTTGCGGAAGGCCGCCCCTCATTGCAGTCATGGGGGGCGGGCTTGCGATGATTGCAAGTACAATCTGCCTGTCCAAGATAGGCAGATCGTACGTTTTTTTAAGTACTTTACAACCCTCGCAAGACAAAAGTCTTGCAAGGGTTGTAAAGTGTATGGGCACCTTTAGGGCCCGTTCACACCAGTTGCAGTGCGTTCTATACCACATTTTCACAGCTCTGACAGTGAAGAATCCTTTCCTCTAGACGCAAAGAGTGCCCCCTTGTCCTTTGCAGTGAACTTAAAGTGAATAATTTGGCACCAAGCTCTTTATATGGACCATTTATGTATTTATACATTATGATCATGTCCCCCCTTAATCGCCTCTTCCCAGAGAGAACAAATTCAGTGCAGTTAATCTTTCCTCATAGCTGAGCTCCTCCATGCCTCTTATCAGTTTAGTCGCCTTTCGCTGCACTTTTTCCATTTCCACAGCATCCTTTTTGTGAACTGGTGCCCAAAACTGAACTGCATATTCCAGATGAGGTCTTACTGATGCTTTGTACAGGGGCAGGATGATGTCTCTATCTCTGGAGTCTAGACCCCTTTTATTACAAGAAAGTATTTTGCTTGCTTTAGAAACTGCGGCTTGAATTGCTTGCTATTATTGAGTCTATGATCTACGAGAACACCCAGATCTTTCTCCACTGTGACAGGCTGCTGAGCTCTGCGGGAGGAGAGCACTGTGAGTGGTCAGCATCTCTCCTCCCACACCGCTCAGCCTCCTGTCACAGATCGGCAGAGCGGTGTGTCGGCGGAGACAGCACGCGCTGTCACAGCAGGCTGAATGGATAGATATGACCAGCACACCAACAATGTTGTAGTCCAAAAAGGTAATTTATTGGAACGTCATGTCACCAACACTAGCGCTTTCGGGGCCAGCCACGCAGGATCCCCTTCATCAGGCTCAGCAATGACACCTAGCCCCAATAACCTCACAGCCCCGCACGCTCAGCCTCCTGTGACAGTGAGTCAGGAAGGAGACGAGTGAAAACCCTCAGCGATCAGTGATCGCTGAGTGTTTGTGAATAATTGAGGACATGGTATGTTAACTATATCCTCAATTATGAATGAATGGGAAGTGATATACATTACCTCCTGTTCATTCATGATTGTGGTTACCTGATACCTACTGCACTTTATTGTGCAAATACTAAATAGAAGATGAATTCTGGACACATAATAAAACCCCTGTTAATACAGTTATTATCCTATAATGTTTTTTGTGCTGTATCCAGGCTGTTTAGATTATCCCTTTGCCTAGTGACCAGGGACAGAATGTGATGGAAATTCCAATATTTATGGGAGGTGGTCCATACAAAGGAGGGGAAGTGGTAGTCAGCCTGGTTCCTTAGTGTTTACAGCCTAGCGATGGGGCTTATGCTTCTCTCATTGCCAGTATTTAGGTATATTGTGGCCCACAAAGAGTGCATTGTGGTCACTATTTTATTCATAGATACAAAAAAGTGTTATGGGAACTATCCAGTGCACTGTTTTTATTCAGTACCTGATCTGGTGTGTTTTGATTTTTGCATACTCAATCCCCACTCAGTGATTTGAGGCATTACTAGAAGTGCTTCAACGTGTAATACTAGGATTTCCATTCTATTAATTGAAGCACGTTTACACCTGAATGTAGTGTCACTTGATTCGTGAAGCTCATTACTCGAAAAAGTCCAGGAGTTTATTTTTGGGGCAGATTTGCATGTTTTGGCCCCAGCAGACTTTAATGAGAGTGCCTAAAAACACATATTGTTTGTGCGTTTACTTGCCTGGTAACTAGCTTTCCATTGGCTAAAAATAATAGTAAAAATCACTGATATGCAAAAACATCTGTACAGCCCCAAAGCGACCAAAGGTGCTCAGCTTAAGTGTTAATGGGGTTTTTTTAAGTTACTGCCCTTTGCATAATCTAACTTATTTAAAGGAAACTTGTGCTGAGAAAAAAAACGCATGCTACCATTGTTGAACTCCTTCTGAAAGTACCTTCATGTTTCTCTATGCACGTTTCCTTTAATAAGCTACCTTGTATATTTGGTTTCATGTGTCGGTAATTTATTCTGAAGAATAGATCTAATAAAGCAGAAAAGAATGGAGAGCAGTGATGTGCAGGCTATATTTTAGAAAGCATGATAGTGTTGTATAGAAAATCAGATTTATCTGACAAGAATCAAAGGAATGGAGTTGACAAAGTAGAAAACAATAGACCTTGTAATAGCAAGTAACATTTTTCTATATTGATCATGCCTCTCACATCACTATATGCACAACTTTCCATTGGACCCAGCAGACAGGAGGCTCATCTCATATTCAGTTTTATTGTATGATCACTGTTTCATTGTAAGCGTACACTGCTGCAGGCAGAAGCAGAGCATCTGAAATTCCCTGGAGATGTTCAGGTATTGCTCTAATAGCTGGTGGAAATGTAATAGCTTAAAGGAAACCTGGGCTAAGAGAAATAAGGGGATTGCTATTGTCGCCCTCCTTCTGCTTATTGCTTCTTGCCTGGCTGTCAAGGCTAATCCTATATATTTTAATATTATCTGACTCATAGACCTGGAACAAGCATGGAGCAAGCTTACTCAGAATTGAGTCAAAGCTTTTTATCTATATATTTTTAGGTCAGTGGCTCAGAAGACAACTAGCATTTGTGAACGGAAAGGATAACAATGACAGACTGGATACTTCTCTTCATACAGACTGCCCATAACCTGTTGCTCCAGTACACTAGTGACAGGCTTATGGAAAAGAGCTAAGACCCAATGCCAGTGTAGCAAACACACGACTAAAGGTAGACATTTGGGAGTTACTAGGGTCCTGGTGCCCAACCTGCAGTCCCTTGGCACTTATAGTGATGCCCTTGGGGCCCCTGCAGACAGTATTTAGTGTTTTGGTGCTTAACCTAGTAAATGTTCTATAGACTTGCTTCTGGTAGTCACATTGTTTGGTTTATTTCTTTCACACTATGTTACTTTTTATGTTTTTTTCCTTTGCTCTTTTATAGTGGATCTTGTTGAGAAAAATATCAAATATGGCAGGTCTTTTTTAGAGAGGCTGTAGAAGAGCCAAATATGGGAACATTGATTTGTAATGAGGCTATAATAGCAGTGATCTTTAGGATTATCTTGTAATGCATCCCCAGTCTATAGATGTCTCCTGAAGAATGTCTAGTCTTCAACAACTCCTATAGCATGTTTACTGTCTCTGACCACCTCTTTAGTATGTCCATAGACTCTAAACATTCCTGTTAGAGGAAGTCTCCACAATTTTCTGTAGCATTACATTCAGTGAATATTATGCACGACCCTTTGGCACATATATCAAGTAAGTTGATCACCACTGTGCTAAGTGGCTTTCTTGATGGTGAGATTAAAGTAAAGCTATGTCAGTGACATATTGTTCAAATTTGCTTTCACCTTTTATTAATTTTGTATATATCCTAACAGTTATTGTACCAACTCCCTTTATTTTTCCACAATTTTGACTTCATTGTTAAAATCAGTACATTTCCATTCAAGCCTAGAATTGTTTTAAGTCCCCAATCTCACATAGGCATATCAAGAACGCGCATCAAATGCACACAAAAGTGCAAGCTTTGACGCAAGTTTACCAAAGGTGGAGAGCTCTTGCGGCACCATTACTAGTTAATGGCACCCAAATGCAGCCGAGTAAATGCGCTTTTTTTTCCTGCACGTTCAATCGTGCATGAAAAAAACCGTGGAAGGCATGTTGCAGAATTTGCTACATGAGCAACCTTTTCCCACATTTGCTGCACATTTGGCACCCAATTAAATTGATGGAGATGCACGCCAAAGACAGGAAACAGGTGCCCGCGAACTGCAGGAACGCGCGTCATCGCTACACCTACGTGTAAATGGGGCCGAAAGAATCACCCCCAGTCAAAACAAAAGTTGCAGTATTTCATGCATGGCAGCAGGTTGAATAATCCACCGGTCTTTTATTTATCTTGGAGACTCCAGTGGCACGATTTGTGTGCCTCGCTTCCCTGGTGTTATTCCCTACCACATTTCATTACAAGGTCTTTTTCTCCCTGCTTAATTTTTTTCTTTTACTTTGCATTACAAAGAACACCACATGTTGCAAATGAAAGAATGCGATTCCACCATGATGGGAACAGAAGCAGATGTTGCAGCATTCTCCGAGTGATGTTAAAAGCCAGCAGGTATGTCCTCATAAACCTAAAACGGAAGCGTCATTTTTGGGCAGGCTAACTTCCCAGATTTCTTGTGGCGATAGGCAAGCTGCAATGTTATTGAGCCAGATTAGTGTGTTGTTCTTATACAATACGAAGAGATGTCAAACTGGTAGCCTAATCAAGCTGTTAATGATTTTTGGATAACTTTTATGAGCCAGAAAACAACATGTTTGCCCTAGGATGAAGATAGTTTGGTTCAATGTAATTATCAGTTATCGTAAAATTAAAAGGTAGAATTACCTATTTGATTTAATGGGAACATTTTACTAAAATGAAAGATAGATAGATAGATAGATAGATAGATAGATAGATAGATAGATAGATAGATAGATAGATAGATAGATAGATACAATGCTACCATCTAGTGGTGATCTATTAGAAAGCCTTCACAGATCGCAACTGTATACCTGTAAAATGTTCTTATTCTGTGCAACCAGTCATTGGATTAGACAGTACATCAATTTTGCTTCTTTAACAGAAGTTAGTTCTTTAATTCAAACAAGTCTCTTCATGTAATATAGTGGCAACTTATAGAATTAATTATTGGAAGTAGCAGAAACAGATTTTACCTGACATTTCGTAAGGGTTTTTAGATGACTGCCAAAAGCATGATTTACTAAGGCTGTAAGATAAGTCATCATCCGTCCAGGCAATGTGATAGGAACATCACAGTGGCTTAGTCTTTAGCACTCTCTTGACCTGCAGCTCTGAGTCCTGGGTTTGAATTTCACCTGATGGGCTGTTTGCTTGGAGTTTGTTTGGTTATTGGCTTCTTCCCAAATTTGCCCCTAGTATGGGTATGAAAATGATAAAGACAATAGACTGTGGACTGTGCCCTACTTTGGGGGAAAGCACTGGACAAAATCTTGGTGCTATATAAACAGATGAAAACAAAATCAACAGGGATACATTATTATGTTTTACTAAAAGAGAATGGAAAAACATGCATAGCCAGTTTTTGCTCCCATCATGGACAACGATCTCAACACAAATTGGTAAACTAAACATGAGATTGTAGTCCATCACGTGAGCGAGCTAGGAATGGTGGCTACTTTACAACACATGGGGAACAAAAGCAGCCAGCCTCCAGAAGGAAGGACAGTGTCAGCACAAATTCAGAGATGATTTGAGGATCTACAGCTGAGTGATGCACAAATAAGATACATTTTTGTTAATAATTAAAAGGTACTTGAATGTATTTTCAAAATGTAACTCCTGAGTTTAGTGTCACTTTAATAATACCATCTCATTTTTAATTGTAAAGTTGTCATAATCAATAGCTATACACGTTTTACTGTTATTTATGCTTAAAGCCTATCTCAAGGAAAAAAAATAACTTAACTGTTCATTTATGTGGGAGCAGTGTAAAGGACTTGCTTACTTGATCCGTGTTCCTACAGGCTCCCTCCAGGCTCCAAAATCGGCTACCTCCACCCCTACATTCAAACAGTCAAGGCTCACTGACATCATGAACAATGCAGGGCCCATAGCTCTGCAATATATGTGAGCACACTAAGGGACAGTCCACAAGCCCGAGCATAGAAGGGGTGAGGTGAGCACTAACTGCTGGGATAGCAGGTATCTGGTAAGCAAAAGTCCGTTAGACAGTTCCCCTAGACATAAATGAGCAGTTAACCATAGCAGTGCTGAAAGGGGAGGGTTTTTTTTTTACCCCAGAGATCAAGTAACAATGTATTTACTATATAATGTAATAAGTAGTTCTTCTTTATAGTGTAAAACAAAAGAAATGCATATTATACCTTTAGGCGATCCTTGAAAACTCATCTCTTCGGGGAAGCCTATCCTACCTCAACATAACTGTCCTTTTACTTCTTCCACTAACTCAATCTTAACGATTATTATCTTTTGTATCACTTGTCCCTCCTAATAGATTGTAAGCTCTCATGAGCAGGGCACTCCAAATCCTATTTTACTGAAATTGTATTGTAACTGTACTGTCTCCCCCATTTTCTAAAGTGCTGAGCAAACTGATTTTTGTTTTTTGATTTTCTGGTGACGATTGTATATTTTGGGTTCTCCCTTACTTATAGTCCCAGAGATAATGATTACCAGGACAAATAGAGAGATCTAATCACCCTAACAGGAGCACAAATAGTAATATAAACACAGACAGGATTATAAACCTGACTATGCAAACAATTTAAACCAAATACTTTTTAATAATTATGATGCTATGCTCTGCCAATATGCATGTGCATAATTATGTACAGCTAGAGAAGCTTGTAACCAGCTAAGCTAAAAATAGAACTTTTTTACAGCACACAGTCAATGCGCAACAAGCACCCAGTCTATTTTTTTATTGCTCATGCATTCACGGACACATTCCCAAGGCTCACCTACCAGTCACTACTGCCAGGCATTTATTGGATAACGCCATAGAAAGTTGACTGCTCTCACACTCATATTGTATATGCATGCAGTTTAAAAAGCCTTCTTCCATTGAAATCAATGGACAGCTAAGGTTCAAATCACATAAGTAAAAACGAATATATTGTTTTGAAGTTTACCATGTATACAATTACAATTGATTATTTAACAATATATACTGTATTTCTTGATAGTATAGGGAAGTTGACCTTTTTTTGTTCACAAAGCTTTTATTTACAGTTTGTATTTGTTATAGCACAGCTGCTTTTCTCTTTAGTATATTCTTATTTTACCCTTTCACTGCCATATTAATAGCTAGCACATACATTAAGACCTACAATTACGTGTGCATGCAACAAAATATAATTGTGCCTACTGAGACCCCATTCACACCTAGCGACATACCTTTTGCAGCGGATCCGCACGGCCAGGATAGCGCGACTTTCGGGGCGACTTTCCAGCGACGATCCAGCGACGGTAGCGCGACCTTCCCCGTTGGGCTCAATAGAAAAAAAGCAAAATCGCGCAAAATCCGCCGAAAAAAGGGTCCGGTAGAAGCGACTTGCGACCGCGACGAGCGACGCGCGACATGGAGTTAAGACAGCTCCATTGAATAACATTGGCCGGCGACTTCTCGCGATATCGCACGGCAAAAATGCGCGATATCGCGGCGAAAATCGCGCGACAATTCGCTATATGTGAACGGGGCCTTTGGCCTATGACACACTAACAATGCTGTTGCTGGTGGTAACTCCCTAGCAACAGGGTTGTTAAATAGAAAATGTACCTGCTCCTACAGTTGTGCTCCCTCACTGGCTGAAATGCCTCAGTAGTGATTACAGCATTATGCCTGGTCTGGCCAGTGAGGGAGCGATGCCTGAAAACAGGTGTTTTCTTAGCTCTCCCACCAATACTAGTAAATTGTTGGCCTAATTTGTTGGGTTTACATGTACATTTTCTGTGCTTTGTGTAAATAGTTTTTTTAATTTTTTTATTTAATTACTTTTTTCTCTATTTTTACCTTTTCACATTGGGACTGACGGCATAGATGATTTATTATGTTTGCTGTTACCATTTATCTTTGTTTTGGGTTCCACTCAAAAACTGGGCCTCTTCCCACTGCCTGTGCATGCACAGTAGGACCCCGTTAAACTTTTATAAGGGCTGGGAGGTGAATCGGCAGTGTGGTGAAGTCAGCTGTACTCTCTGAATCAGTAAGGACCGTCCAACCCAGAGAAAAAACGAAGATAAAGAGGAACCTACAGCATCATGTGGCAGGTCTAAAGATGTCGGAAAAGGTAAGTATAAAAACAAAAAAAGCATACAACTAGAAGGAGGCCACAAGGGGAGGGGGATGATTAATGAAGGGAGCACAGAGGCAGTAGTTGGGCTTCAAATGTCTGTTTATAGTGTGGGCACAGGTTTATTTTAAACTAACAAAACATAAAACACATTTGTTGGTTACTTCTGAAAAGGAAAATATGTCATAGCACATATGAATATTCCTTTTATACAATTTCAGGCAGCTATTGGAGCTTATTCACATATTACGCTTTTAAAAAAAAGAGGAACAAAACTGATTGATCCATGTACTGTTTGGAAGTTTACATACATCAGTCAGTATCTTCAATGTACTACATTTTCTACCATTTCAGTGTTACTTTAGGGTCCAGCAGAAATGAGAAAGAATCTACCCTAGAATCTAGGTCCAGTAACTTTTGCCAATAGTTAAGTACAGTGTATGTGGACAATGCCACAGCAAATAGAAGAACATGGGTTGTTTTCAAGTTCAACTGTGCAAAAACTTTAGAAGTGATAATATTTTGCAGGCTGAAATAAGTGGTAACATGAGAAGAACCTTTCTGCCATTTTAGCTAACATGCAGAAATGAAGCATTATAAAGCTTGGCACTTTAAAGTAATAAAACATGTGCCTGAGCTCTTGAAGTACCCATTAGGACTCTAGAAAAAAAAAATTCTACAGAATTATTTTGGACAATCCAGAGAGTATATTCAAATTAGTAAAATATAATAGTGAGGCTAAGTTACAGATAATTTTGGAAATATGTATGTTTTTACTGACGGTAATGGTAGAAAGTTAGATATCAGCCACAACTTTTTCTAGTTTTGAGGAAGTTGTGAGTTGTGAGGATGGGCTAAAATCTCTATTAGGCATGTAGCCCTGGCCAACCATCAGAGCTGAGGAGGAAGTGTCCCCGCTGCAGGGCAGGAGTGGAGGCCATTTTGAGCTGCCCTGTCCTGCTGAGCAGAGACCCACAGAGAAGAAAGCTGCTGTGTGGCAGGGCAGAGCTGCAGAGAGAGAGAAAGACTGTTGACACCAGCTAAAGAGAAAGACACAAGCTGCTGTACTCCTGTGTCAAGCTGCATAGAGCTCTAGGGAGAGAGAAGTCTCCAGGTTCAGCTGGCGCCGGCTTGAGAGGGGCAAGACCTCTCTCCTGGTCTTTAGGGGTGGACCTTAACCAACAGTAGTGGTGAGAGGCTTCTTGGCCACCTGCATTTCTACTTACTTTGCTGCCACAGAGGGAGACGGAACAGGAATATAGCGGTCCTGGACCTTCAGGAATATAAATATTCCTCTTCAGAAATTGAAATACTCTTGTAGAGAGAGTGATCCAACGGTATTTTTGGGTCCCTGTAATGGCAGACTCTACTGTTAACCCTCTACCTTTGAATTATAGATATACCATATAGTTAACTGTTTAGGGCTGCTTAAATCTGTGTTTGGTTCTGAAGTTTTCTTAGGTTATTGTCATATTGCGTTTTTCTGCAGGGCTTTTAATCTTGTCTCTAATAAAGCCCCCTTTATGCTACTGGTGTTGGTTAATTTGGGGTTCAGTTAGGGAGGATCACCATTGGGAGCGTCAGAAAGACCCATCTATCTAGCAGTTCCCTAGGGAATCTGTGATACAGGTATTTACTGCAGTGTATCCCTTTTGGAAAGATTCCCCTCCTTTTCTAACCTGGCAATACAACAGAAAGTGAAAGAAAATCTTCCCAAAGAAAAAGGTATTCCTTCGTTTGACAACTATCACTGAAACAGGTGACCCCTTCAGGAGATTTCCATTCCATGTCTCTTCTGTTGACAGCATTTTTCCATGTTCTGTACCAGAGATGGTGATCACCAGGACAGAAAGAGAGAAAAAAAAAGCACACACTTACCCTTATGCCAAAGAGTTTTTATCTTTTTGCTCAAACATGTATATTTCTAAAGCTCACCACACACACCTTACAATCTGATTGTATAATCTCCTTTAGGGAAGAGGGCCTAAGTTGAACAACAGTTCCCTCTTCCCTTGCCTGGACCTTATTTCTGGCCGTACTTGTGGACACATAGCAGTTTGGGGTAAATAATCCTTTTTTTTATTTTTGATTATTTATATATACTACTATGTTTCTATTTTTATTCTTTTGTTTATGACTTCATATTATATTTAACTAATGAGGTAGCATATTGTTGTTATATAATGAAGTTTGTTTAAAGTAATATAATGAAATCTTCTATATATGGACCATATGTATAATATATATGATCTACTGAATCATAGATTCTTATGAAAGGTTCCTGTAAAAAGCAGTTCTCTGCAAAACATGTAGAATCTATTGAGAATCCACTATCTATTCAAGCCTGCATAACTCTGGCTAAGATATGTATATGGTTGTTTCCGTATTGCTGTTATGTGTTAATTACTTACTACGGCCAAAATGTTCTTGAATTATGTTTTAGCTCTGTATCCAATCAAACAAGCATTTTATTAGTACCTCAGTAATTGTACTACTTTGTGGCATCTTTAAAGCCCCAGGCTCTTTTATAGCTATTTTTTCTTGTGTTTCTCTATTTATTATAATTTATGGACAGGGATTGATGAACCTTTAATGAAACCAAATGTGAAATGAGCCATTCCATGACAAAAATTGGTCCAGCTCTGCTTTTAACCCTTTTCAAAAACTACAGGACTTTTACTTTTCTGATTTTGGTAACCTAGCACGTTTTTCGATTTCATATTTATTGACCTGTGCCATTATCTCCACAATATTGTACTTCAGTCCTTCGCCAAAGGGGATTGAATCGAGAGTGTCAGCTATTATTATAGGGACATTTATTTCTTCCGCCCATTATATTTGGTTTTTTTTTATCAGATTTGATTTTTACAAAAAATTTTTATATATGAACACACCTTATCTAACAAAAACACAATAGATCAACATGTCATATACAATTCAGAAATAGCCATTACCAGCTGTTTCAACAAACATTGGTACATTAGAGATGTACGCATTTGAGCAAAAATTTGAATAAGCAAAAGGGCCTAAGCATACACATTAGTTTTCACAATGATCCATCACACTCATCCAGCAGGCCCAAATGCAGTCAAAATTTACACATACCATCTCAAAGGAAATATGTATGCTTCTCAAATTAAATGAATCTACTATATTCTTGTTTCCATTCCACCTTGGAGAGGGGTATGAAGGAGGCACATTTTATATTCAACATCCTGCAGCAGTAAATAATCTCTCAACCGCCAAGGATGCATATTCATCTAGGTAGATTGATTCATAATGTCCCAGGATACAAATAAGCAGGTCAACAGTCAGGGAAATATCCACATTAATGGTATTTTTCACCTCTGTCCAATATCTTTTGAGATCAGGACACCGCCATGCATCAAATTGCCATGGGGTCGGCCGCATTTACCACAACATGAAACAGAACAAAGGTCAAGAAATTCCAGGGTACGATACATTTGGTATAAAATAAAAAGCTGTATCAGCGTATAGGTGCCCACACACCTTACGATAATCGTACAATAATCGCGATCGTACGATTATCGTAAGGTGTGTGGGAGCCATGCGACCTCTGCTACTGTAAGGTCGCACGACTTTTATCTTAGGAACATGTTCGAAAACCCGCCGAGAATTGTACGATTTTCGGCGGGTGTGTAGCATGTTCGTAAGATAAAAGCCGGACGGGCCGGTGTGCGCAAGCGCACACTGCCCGATCAGCATTGTGGTCATTGGAAGCAGCATTGTGATCATCGAAAGTACGATCTGCCTGTCCAAGATAGGCAGATCAACGTTTTTTTAATGACCTTACAACCATCGCAAGACAAAAGTCTTGCGATGGTTGTAAGGTGTGTACCCAGCCTTAAGCTGGCCATACACCTTACAATTTATCTGCAGATTTTCTGTGGTCAGATGGAAAAAGTGCAACAGATTGGCCCAGGTGGAGATTACTTCATCCACACAGTTAAGTGTAGATGGAGGAATCTGTTGCATCTTTTCCATCTGACCACAGAAAATCTGCAGATAATTGTAAAGTGCATGGCCAGCTTTAGGGAGATAGTGATACATTCGGAATGGGTTGTCGAATATCATCCTAAGTGTCATCTGAAATAAAGCCGAAATTCTTCCCCCATTTTTGCTTACAGAGAAGTGGATATTTACACAGGAATTTATCCAACAACTGTAAATAAATTGTAGAAATTAGACCCTTAAAATGGCCATATACCTATAGATTTTCTATGGTCAGATGGAATAAGTGCAACAGATTCCTCCATCTACACTAAACTGTGTGGATGGAGGAATCTCCCACTGAGCCAAGCTTTAGTATCTTGCTAGTCGGCCCCGCTGGCTGTCAAAATACCTGAATAATCTGATTGGATGCAGGCATTGTTCAGGTATTTTGGCAGCCAGTGGGGCCAACTAGAAAGATACTGAAGCTTGGCCCAGTGGGAGATTCCTCCATTCACAAAGTTTAGCGTAGATGGAGGAATCTGTTGCACTTTTTCCATCTGACTATAGAAAATCTGCAGATAATTGTAAGGTGTATGGCCAGCTTTAGAGTAATCAACAGATGTCCCATCTGAAGTGGGACATAGTAAGACAGTTATCATTCTGTACCAAAAATGCATGTTGCAATTGCAAGTATTATTAAAATAATCCCCAATGCAGTTGGAAATCAGATTGCAACTGTTGAAAATACTTTTTAATAACATTAAACATTTTTAATAACATTAAATTACAAAATGGCTTGTGCGACAATTATATATGATATACAATTTTTTTTTACAAATTATATTTTTAAAGTGGAGTTACCCTTTAAAACTGTAATCACGACATAAGTGTGACAAATTAGGCATACCAGCTTCCATCCATCTCTGAAATCCCTACAGCTTCAAAAACTCTGGAAAAAGGTCATTCGACCAGATAGGAGTAAATCAAGTGTATCCAGAGATTCCAAACAAACCTTTATCTGTTGCCCAAATACAGACCATTAAAAGAGGGTGGGGAGCTGCAAATAAATGTTCAAATATTTAAGGGTATCGAAGTATATAAGGGATTTACAACTTAAAATAAGTGAGTATCCCATATAAGAGCTTGAGGTTAATCATTCCTGGTCACCCAGGTCTGTAGAGTATTGTAATAATTCTACTTTAAATCTAGACTTTTTTCCATGCCAAATTCCTAAAGATACCATTAAACATTTTAAGTGCTTAGGAGGGATCAAGCAATGAGAATTGTGGAGAAAATACAATAACTGGGGCATTCAAATCATCTTAAGTAAGTTTAAATGTCCCACTACTGAGATAGGCATTTGACGCCATGTATTGCATTGAGTTCTAAATCTGGATATTAAAAGGGATAAGACTGGATAAAATTCAAAATGAGAATAGAAATTACTATGCCCAAACATTTAAGCCTTAATATGGGAGAAGGCATCAGACAATGGTCCTGGAAGGGGCTTTAACGGTAGCAGTATCAATTTGTTCCAATTAATTATCCAACCTGAGAATTTAACAAACGCAGTAATGTGAAACATGGTGGTCAGGAGAGAGGAATGATTGGCAGATAAAAATAAGAGCATGTAATCTGCATATAATGTAATCTTCTCCTCCTCCTCCTGACCATTACATACCCTTTACTGATATTTGCATATTCATAAAAACTCGCCTGATATTATTAGCAGGCGATAATTTAGGCATGAAACCAGATTGATCCGCCTTAATAATTTTTGTTATACATTTATTCAACCTATTGGCAAGGACTTTAGCAAAAATTTTACCATCTTTGGGGAGCAACAAAGTAGGGTGTTATAAGTGAGGAAGGAGACAGACTTCCTTTTTTTTTAGGTATCACCACTCTCGCAGCTTCATACATCGAAGTTGGCAATTGACCAGAAATTAACACCTCATTAAATGTTTGTAGAAGAATATCCCCCTATTGCTTATAAATCTCAATAGGGAGGCTGTCCCTTCCAGGGACCTTACAATTTGGGAAGCTAGCCATCACCATCTCCAATTCTTTAAGTGTAAGTCTAGCAGTGATCAGCACTTGGCAAGGATGGAAGGGTAATATACTTCAAGAACGACTGCAAATAAATATTCCAGTACTGCGCCCTAGAGACATATAAAATAAAATTCTATAGAAAGTAGACATGTGTTCCAGCAAAAACATTGTTTAGTTTCGTTTTCATTCTAATTTTTCATTAATTAGGTTTTTTTTCATTAATTTTCCTTGGCGTTAGTATGTATGAATGTTTGTTATGGACGACTTAACAGACGAGGGACATTAGAGAAAAGAGAACCCCCCCCCAATTAATACTAGACCCTTAGGAGGGACCCCGCATGTTAGGAGGGACCCCGCAAGTTAAAAAAAATAAATTGCATGGGGTTCCCCCAAAAGTCATACTAGGCCGTTTAGGCCTGGTAGGAATTTTAAGGGGGAAACCCACCTACTTATACAATACACCCTACTTCTCATTTCTCGTAATCAACAGTTGTGGTTGGAGAAACAGTGCAAATTGCAACTTCTTATTATTCATATATTTTTTTTCAAAAACGCCTTTCATGGGTGGAAGGGGAAAGGGCAGGTAAACATTTAGCCCATATTGCTAGATCCTAACAAGCAAATACATACTGTATATAGGAGCTCTTCAAGACACCACTCAATCTGCTGAAATCCCTAAAATATTACAGTCTTTCTATTAGACATGTGCAATGCATTTCGGAAAGATTCGTTTTTCGGACGAATTTTTGGAAATTCTTACATTTGGATGCATCCGAATTTCTGAATGACAGAGATAACTAATGCAAACAAATACAAATTTCCGATAACGAAAATCTCTGATGCATCCGATTTTCTTTCCCGAAAAAGTTTTGTTGTGTTAAGCATCAGCTTAAAAAAAAAAATCGAAGTTTTCGTTAGTGGTGGTATTCATATGTATGAATTTTCGTTATTGACAAATTTTTGTTGCAGCAAAGTGACATTAGACAAAATTAAAAAAAAACAGATGCACTAGTTATGGAAAGAAAGATCAATGACTGTGACTCAATTGAGTAGGGTGGCTGGAATAGGGACAACCAAAAATGTTTAGCTTGCTGCGAGACTCAGGTGAGTATCACTTTGCTATTCTTCTCCCTAGACAATAACTTA